>NW_026881271.1:0-109576 GCF_032173495.1 Musca vetustissima | reverse complement strand
ACATTTTAAATTCTTGGTGCATCATTTACTTAAAATCGGAAGAAAATATATATGGCAGCTATATCCAAATTTGAACCGATTTCACGATTTACCTTAAATCGGACGAATATATTCTTATATATATGTATATGACCTACCTGCAGACAAATGACGACTCTATGAAAAATTTTGGCGATCTATCTCAATTCGTTTAGACGCTAGAGTGATTACAACAGACAGACGGACATGGCTATATCGCCGTTCAAGAATATATACGCTGATCAAGAATATATATATAGGGTCGGAAATGATTATTTCGATGAGTTACAAACGGAAAAACAAAATTAATAATATACCCTCCATACTATGGTGGAGGGTATAAAAATATTTTTCAAGGCTCTATAGTAGGCGTGGTTTTTTATAAAATATTTTTAGGGTCTCTGAAATATTTTTAAGGTCTATAGTAGGCTAGGATTTTTTACAAAATATTTTTTAGAGTCTCACTGAAGAGGTTGATGATTTTTTTTGTAATTCACTACTTTTGCTGCTTTTGGGGGTTAATTCCAATAATCTCCACCGCCAAGATGACGATGTAGATGAACGAAGTATATGAAGATTAACAAATAAAATGAACTTGAGATAAATATCGATTAAAGAAAAAAATGCAAAAAAATGTAAACAAGAAGATGAAGAAGAAGCAGCAGCAGAAAAAACATAAATAATGAAATTAATAACACCGAAATTACAACAACTGACCAACAGAGTCAGAAAATTAAAATTACAAAAAAAAATTGCAAAAAAAGCAAAAATGCAAAAAAAAACTAAACTTGGTCAACCGGACACAAAATCCAGAGAGATAATGAACAAAATCTTGAGATAGGCCAGTGGCTGATTGACTGACTAACTTACTGACTGGACGAGACGAGATGATATCGTAACGAATTTGCATTATTTTCGCATACAAATAAACACGTGCGGATATGCTGGCGGAACGAATATTATTGGATTTATATGTATTGAAAATTGTGCGTAAAAAAAGAGGAAGACAAATTTGTTATGCGTTTTTGTGTGGAAAGTGCAAGTTTTTCTTCGAATTATTTGAAGTTAATCGGATTTGAAGACAATTGTATGGTTTGCTATTTGATATTCGTAATAGTTTCCATGCCAGATGGACATTGAAAAGTGAATTTATTTGAAATGAGATTGGGGATTCGGAAATTATTTTTTTAAGATGAAATGGGCCTCTAAGGATCCAAAGAGCAAGGAAGTTAAAAGTAAAAATAATAATAATTATTGATGAAATATTTAAAGCTTCTAATAGGCCTGAAAAAAATATTCTTAAAAAAAAATTTTCTAAAAAAATGAGATTCTGTCGTTGAAAATCGAACACCTAATAGATTTTCAGCATTAATTTTTAGAATTGAATAATTTGAGCTTTTTTATATATTTTTTTCAACAATTTAATTTACAACACCATTGCATAATTTATAAAAAAAAATCCACAAAATTAAAATCACTGCACAAATCGGTGTATTTTTTAATATATAAAAATAAATACACCTGACCTTCAGCGATTAACATTGACACACTTGCGTGGATATATTTCCGCAATACACCCACCCAAAATATTGTGTGTGTTTTTTTTTTAAATTTTATTATTTACAACACAACGTGAGTTTACGTACGAAATTAGGTGGTAACGGTTTGTAAACAATCGATTATGGAGTAGTTGTTGTAATCGGATGATTGGGTGCACCATATAGGGGAATGAACTTCAACATCGCATATGGTTATGGTGATTTATTACAAAATCTTATGTAAAACATAAAAACAAAAACAATATAAAAAATCGAAAATTCGAAACAATGAGTCATCGTTTTGTAAATTTCTTTAATTTTAAGGCTTGGATTTTTTAAGAATATTTTTTCTAGGCTCTGATAGTGCGTGGATTTTTTAAAGAATATTTTTTCAAAGCTCATATAAGGCGTAAATTATTTAAAGAATATTTTTAAGGCCTCTGACAGGCCCAAAAGGAGGCGTGGATTTCTTAAAGAATATTTATAAGGCCCAAGAGGAGGTGTGGATTGCTTAAAGAATATTTTTAAGGCCCTAGTGGAGGCGTGGATTTCTTAAAGAATATTTTTAAGGCCCAAGAAGAGGCCTGGATTTTTTAAAGAATATTTTTAAGGCCCAAGAGGAGGCGTGGATTTCTTAAAGAATATTTTTAAGGCCCAAGAGGAGGCGTGGATTTCTTAAAGAATATTTTTAAGGCCTAAGAGGAGGCGTGGATTTTTTAAAGAATATTTTTAAGGCCCAAGAGGAGGCGTGGATTTTTTAAAGAATATTTTTAAGGCCCAAGAGGAGGCGTGGATTTTTTAAAGAATATTTTGAAGGCCCAAGAGGAGGCGTGGATTTTTTAAAGAATATTTTTAAGGCCCAAAAGAAGGCGTGGATTTTTTAAAGAATATTTTTAAAGCCCAAAAAGAGGCATGGATTTTTTCAAAAATATTTTTATAGGACTCCGATAAGTAGTGAATATTTAAAAAATGTATAGTATTTTTAAAAAAATATATTTTATAAGATTTTTTAAAAAATATTTTTAAAAAAATTTATTTTATATATTTTTTGTTATAAAATATTTTTTGAGGATTTTTATACCCTACACAACTATGTTTTCAGGGTATTATAGCTTTGTGCAGCCCCAAGAAATATTGGTCCTAGTCCCACCTTTAAGTATACCGATCGTCATATCTCGACTAGCTGAGTCGATCTAGACATGTGTGTCCGTCCGTTCGTCCGTCTGTCCATTATAATTTGTAAACACGATACAGGCCACTATTATTGACCAATTTTTACGAAATTTTGCGTGTAGGATGGGTTATGGCCAATGAAGACCCCTATTGTCGTTGGTAAAGATTGGTTAATATATAGAGGACTAGCATAGGCCCGCTACGTTGTTAGCGAAACTTTTTATAGTTAAATAAATAAACATTATTTTAGCTACACAATATACTTTTGGATTAAGTACAAATTTGAAACATTTTTATTATAGGTTTTATATCTTAATATGTCTGTTTTAATCTCAGATCTTACTCCGTATTTCTTTCGTACAGAAACGTTAATGCTTCTATCCTACTAAATTGAGTACAAATTACTTATTGTATATTTTCTGTAAGTTTACTATTTTCTCGATCGTCCCGATGGACTGATGTAAAAAGTTCTATAATACTGTGTTAACCTTTGTTGTTCCTTCCGGTAATTTAATACTAATGGTAAAATATCTAGTTCGTTTTAGTACTGATAGTAGTACCCTTATAGTACAAATTACAATTTTGCACAGCGCATCATTTTTTATTCAGAGACCTGCCTTTATAGTGAAGATTTCCATTAAAATTACAGAAATTTAGTATTTCTGGTGCGTTACGTATTACAAAATACTCAATGGTATTGTCGGTGTTTTTAGTATATCCTCATAATAATGATCCAGCCCATTATTCATTACATCAAAAGATCGATCCAATGTGGTTGGAAACATCATTGGAAATATCAGTATTGTTATTTTAGAAAATTTGGAACTTTAGCATTTAAAATTGACTACACTTTAGTACTTGTGATGTTCAGCGGCTTATTGCATAGTTTCACTTATTTGTATTTGAAGTCTCGCCTGTTTTTCATTACACTAGAAATTTTAACCAAAATTCACATAATCATTCGCTGTAGTGTAGATTCATGTGAGATTCGAAACTATATTTCATATAACCGTATATATTTCCATTAAACATTTTATTTACCATAGTCAAAGAGTAATACTAAAATTCGGATATCTTTCTCTAACCTTTTCTATTTAGTACTTTTTACTAAAAATTAAAAAAAATACTTTTTTTAATTTGTTTAAACAAAATATACATACAAAATTTCAGGACTCTACCTCCTTTATATCCACCCGTACCGCCGTATACAATATGTTGTACTTTTTAGTACATTTTAGAAGTTATTAATGCAAAATTTGTATGTATAAATTGTTATTGTCATAGTTCCAGATAATTATTTAATAACAGGTTCCTATCTTCATCCATTCTACCGTATACAATATTTAGTACTTGTATTCGATTCGTATTCTATTTGTTTATAATATACAAAAAATGTTCCCATACTGTGCTATATTTTGTATTAATGATGCCATTTATTACGAATTTTCAATAAACCAAGCCTGTTAATTATAGTTGGATATTTTTGTACTCTAAATTTACATTTATATTTTTTACCATTCACTATGGTACAATATTTAATACAATTTTGTGCATATCGGTCTATTTGTAATAGTTAAGCTACATACTAAATTTCAGATCTCAATCTATGACTTTTCCATTATAAGTTAATATTTTGTACCATTTAAGTACAAATTACAAAAATATATTAATATATAACATAGTATTTGTAATAATTAAATCTATGTGCCGTGTTTCAGATTTCTATTCCTACCGGTTCCATTATACTACAGTATTTAGTACTAAATCCAAAAAGTTATGCTTAGAGTAAGCTACATACAAAATTACAGATTTCTATTTCTACCAGTTACATTGTATTTACATATTTAGTACTTTTTATCGCAACTTTAGTGCTAAATTCAAAAAAAAAAAAAAAAAATGGCATAGTATTCTATTTGTAATAGTTAAAGCTATATGTGAAATTTCAGAACTTTTCAATATATTCTAGTACTAATTAAAAAAAAAAAATATGTTTGCCCATCATTCTACTTGTAATAGCTTAAGTTACATACCAAATTTCAGATATCTATCCCTACCTGTTTCATCGTAGTATAATATTTAGTACTAATTTGCAAAATTTGTTCACACATTCTGATTTGTTTATAAATGGCAAAGCTGCATACCAAATTTTAGAGTTGTAGTTCCAACCGTTCTGGCGTAATACAGTTTTTAGTACTATTTAGTACCATATTTGTTCTAATTTCCAAAAAATATTTTTTGTACATCATTTTATTTTTAATGACTTAAGCTACATACCAAATTTCAGACATCTATCTCTACATTTTCCATCGTAGTATAATATTTAGTACATTTTAGTACCTTTAGTACTAATTTCCATAACTTGTTCACAAATTCTGATTTGCTAATCACTGACAAAGCTGCATACCAAATTTCAGAGTTCTACTTCCAACCGTTCCGGAGTAATACAGTTTTAGTACTTTTTAGTACCTTTTAGTACTAATGTCCAAAAAATATTTTTGCACAGTATTCTCTTTGTAATGGCTTAAGCTCCATACCAAGTTTCAGTTATGAATCTTCACCAATTCCATTCAAATACAATATTTAGTACTTTTTAGTACATCTAAGTACTAAATTCCAAATTTTTTTCACAAATTCTAGTCCGCTAGCCATAGACAAAGCTACGTGCCAAATTTCAAAGTTCTACATCTAACCGTTCCCGCGTAATACTGTTTTTAGTACTTTTTAGTACCTTTTAGTACGAATTTCCAAAAACCCCGCCTTATCACACGCCTACTCACCAAACCCCACCTACATGCCAAATTTCAAGCTTCTAGCTTTAGCCGTTTCGTCTGGGCGTTGATGATCAGTCAGTCACTTATAACGCAACTCTTTTATATATATAGATGAAATGGCCCAAAAACTTTATTTTTGTCTGATTTTCTGGTCGCCTCAGAGGCCGCACTTATGGCCCAAACATCGCGAATTTTTACATGGAGAAGAGGATCGGGGCCAAGAATAAGCATGCCTGTTTTGATAAAGATCGGTTAATATTTAGCGGGTCAAATAGACCATGACTTTTGTATGAAAAATTACAAATTTTGTATATAGATTTACCCCTGAGATAGACCCGAGAAGTTTATTGTATATCCAAGAGGAGTCGTTGGCCTTTAAATTGATACCAATTATATGGTCGCATGTTCTCGGATATGGGAATTACACTTAAATATTTACGAGTGCTTACGTACTGAGATATTATTTAGTAACCCATTACCACACTAGAGGGCAGAAATATAGCGCTGATCGCTTTGAAAAATTCCATGAGGATCCAGGCATGGTCAAGGGCAACTCCTATAATTTTCGTTGATGATCACATACAAAATTTGGGATGAAGTGGACTTGTTTTTTTTTTCTGTGTTTTTCGATCTATAGGCCTCAAGCCGAACATCACAACACAACCCGCGGTGAAGGGAATATGGGCAAGTAATGAGAAGGGCTGTACTGAATATCAGTAATATTCGGAAATATGTCAGTGTAAGGAAGAGGTGCTGTTGACCTCTGATCGAGCAAGAGGGTACAACTATCACGAAATATTGCCCATGCTCAGAATAAAAATCCACAGAAAGTTAGAGTTCCGTGGTAGTTGTGTAGGGTATCGTATGGCCGTCCGACTATACTGCTCGGCTCACTGGTTTAAAAATATTTTTTTAAGGCTTTGATAAGTAGCGTATGTTTTCAAGAATATTTTTATAGGACTCCGATAAGTCGTGGATATTAAAAAAATGGGATTTTTTAAAAAATATTTTTTTAAAAATAAGCATAGAATTATTTTCTAAGTCGATTTATGCATGTCCGTCCGTTCGTCTTTCCGTCTTTTGGTGTTAAATTGTAAACAACATACAGGTCGCATTTATAATCCGATTGGAATGAAATTTGGTACAGCTCATTTGTTTGGCCCAAAGACGGACCCTAATGAATTTGGGGAAAATCGTTTCAGATTTTGATATAGCCCCCATATATATTTTCGTCTGATTTTATGTAAATGGTGTACAAAACTCGCAAAATACCCTTCGATTTGCATGAAATTTGGCACAGCGTATGTAATTAAGTGCAGAATGATGTGTGTTAAGTTTCGAGAAAATCGATTCAGATTTAGGTATAGCTTCCGATTTAAGGTAAATGGTGCCACAAAGTCTGTATATATCATTCGATTTGCACGAAATTTTGCATAGGATACTGAATTGAGTGTAGAATGATGTGTGTTAAGCTTCGTGAAAATCGGTTCAAATTTTGATATAGCTCCCATATATAGTTTTGTCCGATTTTATGTAAATGGAATACAATAATCCCTAAATATCGTTCGATGTGAATGAAATTTGGCACAGGGTATGGAATTAAGTGCAGAATGATGTGTATTCAATTTCGTGAAAACCGGTTCAGATTTAGATATAGCTCCCATATATATTTTCGTCCGATTTTGGGTAAATGGTGTACCAAAGTCCCTATATATTTTTCGATATGCATGAAATTTGGCACAGGGTATGGAATTAAGTGCAAAATGATGTGTGTTAAGTTTCGTGAAAATCGGTTCGGATTTAGATATAGCTCCCATATAAAGTTTAGTCCGATTTAATGTAAATGGTTCCCCAAATGCCCTACATATCTTTCGATTTGCACGAAAACAATAAAATGAAATGTAAACCAACAACACAACTCCAATTGCATAAATTCCAACTGGCCTAAAAAAATAACCCAGGGTACAGTCAGGCATGACCCGCAAATTAACATCGTTGAAAAAAGAAGAAGAAATTTATTATAATTAATTACAAGACGGCAACAACAACAACAACCCCGATCACATTTTTATGTTTAAAACAGAAATTGTTTAATTACATCCGATTTTGTTGCTGTTATTGCTGTCCCGCGTTTGTCAACCAAGCACCAGCAATAACAACAAGACATAGGCTAGACATGCGGGGCTACGAACCGAAATAAAACCGCAAACTTATACGAAATCATTAAAATGAAATTTCGTAAACAAAAAAAAAAGAAGAAAAGAAATGAAATGAGCAAAAACACTAAAGTTCAAAAATTCATAAAAGGAGGAGAGAGATGATCAAAAATGACAACAACAACAATTTTGAGATGAACAAAAACCGAAATTACAAAAACAATTTTTTTCGTTTTTTGTACACATTTCGTTGCTTTGTAAATTGGAAGACAACAACAAAAATGCAAACACATAAACATCGCCAAAAAAACCAAAGAGAATACAGAAAAACAATAACAAACCAACCAAAAAAACGAACAAAACAAAAATTGCATAATACCAAAAACAAACACACACACACACATGCTGGAAGGCAACAACAGAAACAGCAACGAGAGAGATACCCCAACATAGCAGATCCGCACAGCCTCAGATCCCCAGTACCCAACCACATCACACACATTACATGTGTGAATGACATGAATGGATGGCGGGATGGTGGTATGGCTGGACTGGACGAATGATGAGGCTGATGGTTGTGTTGGCCGGCTGATTTGTTTCTTTTGGAGAGGGGATGCCGTGAGAAGATGAATTACTTTGTGGTGGTGGTGTTGGCGATTCACTCGGAGTTACAAAAACACCAACAACAACAGCAGCAATAATCAAGTAGACAAAGAAGATGATAGCTATTTTTCTGTTCGGCTAGCCGTTAATGAAGCTGTTGTTGGTCTGGAGGCCTCAGCCGGTCGATCATTGATGCATGGCTGGATGGTTTGTTAGTTGGATGGCTGGTGGTTGGGTGGCGTATTCGATCTCTTGCGCTAACCACAACCACATCCATCCAACCATCGATCAACGGCATTGTGGAATTGCCATGGCTTGCTTGTTGCTTACCAATCATTGTAATAATAATCGTCATCATGGATATGTTCCCTTTGAAATAAAGTCATAAAAACCTATAATGAGCATGAGCAGCAGCTCATCATCATCAGCAGAGTTTTTTTTTATGGGGAAGCCCCCCTCCATTTGAAAATGGGTTTTGCTTACCCACAAGTGTGGTGTCAGCTTTGCTATGCGTTCCGTTGGTTTGACAATCGGAAATGGGAATACACAGACACACACACTCACACAATGCAAATTGTTAAATAAATATTTACAGAAAGTTTAAGACGCAACAACAACAAACACACAATTTTGTGACAAATTTTGAAAAAAGTATTTTAAAAAATAAACTCCTTAAAAAAATATTTTAAAATCTACGCCTTTTACTGAGGATGTGTACGTAGAAAAAATATATATTTTTTTTAAATCTACGTCTAATTATAATAGAGAAATATTTTTTTTAAAAAATTCCACGACCTAAGGGCCTTGAAAAATGGCATTTTTAAAAAAATCTACCAATTAGGTGCATCGACACCCTACCCAACTACCACGGAACTGCGGATGTTTATTCCAAGCTTGGCAATATTTCGAAATATCTACAACCTTTTGCCCGATTAGAGGTCAACAGCACCTCTCCCTTACACTGACATATATTCCGAATATTACTAATTTGCTGTACAGTCCTTTTAATTACTTGTCCAGATTTCCTTCACAGTGGGTTGTGTTGTGATGATCGGTTTTCAATTGTGGCCTATAGATCGACTCAAAAAAAATACAAAATTCTTATCTGATCATCGCCGATAATTATAGGCGTTGTCCTTGACATTAACTGGAACCTCATGGAAAATTTCAAAGCAATCATCGCTATATTTCCGCCCTCCAGTGTTATACGTAAGCACCTGTAAATATTTAAGTGTAACTCCCACATCCGAGTACATATGACAATATAATTGGTATCAATTTAAAGGCCAACCACTCTTCTTGGATATACTATCAACTTATCTGGTCTATATCCTACAGGGGTAAATCTATACGCCATAGAATACAATTTTTGTAATTTTTCACACAAAAGTCAGGGTCCATATGACCGGCTAAATATTGACGGATCTTTATGAAAACAGGCATGCTTATTCTTTGGCCCGATCCCCGTCTCAATGTAAAAATTAGCGATGTTTTAGCCATAATTGCGTCCTCTGGAGCGATCAGAAAATCGGACAAATATAAATTTTTTGGTCCATTTCATCCCTAAATATTAACCGATCTTTCCCAAAAACAATAGGGGTTTTCATTGACCAGAACCCATCCTACATGCAAAATTTCGTGAAGATTGGTCCATAACTGTGGCCTGTATCGTATTTACAAATTATAATGTACAGACGAACACACATGTCTAGATCGATTCAGCTAGTCGAGATATGACGATCGGTATACTTTAAAGTATTTCGCGGCGTTACAAACTCTTGGGGCCGCACAAAGATATAATACCCTGACAACATAGAACAAAAAATAATAAATCTACACTTTATGAATATTAAAAATAATATATTTTTTATGGACATAAAGTTTTTTTTTTAATTTATGCATTCTTTTTGAAAAATCGATGCCTTTTGCTGAGCTTTGAAAACATTCTTTTCTACACTTATGTGGGCCTTCTTTTAAGTCTATGCGTTAATATATTTTGAAAATTTTCTACGGAGTTTGAACTAACCAGTAAGGAATGTAGTAAAGTCGGACTTGGCCCCACTTTGGGTATATTGTACATATGTACCATTACAATTGCATGACAATGTTACCTCGAAGGAACATACTCATGCCTTTCTGCAACATATGCTAAATTTAATTTCATTCGGTCAGATTTAGAGTCGTCTGCGTACCATGGGACAAATTTGTGGAAAAGGATGTATACCACAATTGATACACGATATTCGGTACGGTACGTTCGAAATACATATGGAAGCTACGGCTGCATCTGCTCCAATTTCAACAAAACCCAATAACGTCATTCAAGTCTCAATTTGATACGTTGTGCAAAATTTCGTGTTAATCGGACAAACATTAGGAGTTTGGTGCACCATTAATGTAAAATCGGACGAAAATATATATGGGAGCTATATCTAAATCTGAACCGATTTTTACGAAACTTAACACACATCATTCTACTCTTAATTCAGTACGTTGTGCCAAATTTCGTGCAAATCGAAAGGTATATAGAGTCCTTGGTGCACCATTTACCTTAAATCGGACGAACTTATATATGGGAGCTATATCTAAATCTGGGCCGATTTTCATTCTAGACCTAAATCATTAGGCTGTGCCAAATTTCGTGCAAATTAAAAGACATATAGGGTCTTTGGTGCACCATTCATCTTAAATCGGACGAAGATATATATGGGAGCTATATCTAAATCTGACCCGATTTTTACGAAACTTAACACACATCATTCTTGGCTTTATTCAGTACGCTGTGCCAAAATTTCGTGCAAATCGAAAGATGTATAGGGGCTTTGGTGACCATTTACTCTAAAATCGGACGAAAATGTATATGAGAGCTTTATCAACATATGAACCGATTTTCACGTTGTGCCAAATTTCGTGCAAATATAAATATATTTAGGGACTTTGGTGCAACATTTACCTTAAATAGGACGAAATTATATATGGGAGTTATATCTAAATCTGAACCGATTTTTCTCAATAGGGTTCGTCCTTGGGCCAAATAAATGAGGTGTGCCAAATTTCATCCAAATCGGATAATAAATACGACCTATACTTTGTTTACAATTTAACCTGGACAGACATACGGACGGACATGCATAAATCGACTTAGAAAATGATTCGATGCATATTCTCAAAAGGAACCATGTGTCTATCTCGTTTCCTTTTGCCTGTTACAAACATACCACAGTGTGTTGATGGGTATAAAAATGAAACTTCGGGGTCTTAAAAAAATATTTTAAAAAATCTACACTGAACAAATATTTAGAAAAAAAACCTACGCCTTTGCGGGTGATTAATTCAAATTATACTTACATTACATTATATAATAATTCGTTCAAATCAATTAGACTGGCATTGTTCTTTAAAATACAGCAACCCATTAAAAGCATAGCTGAAATAAAATCACAAAAAAAATTAATTCAATTAGAAATAGAATAGGGACTAGAATAGAATTAGGACTTTAATTAAGGCAATCGATAAATAACAGTCTTTTAATATACAATCAATTATAATTCGATATAAAAATAAACGGTAAAAATGTATATAGAAATATTAAAAACAAAATAAATAATATCTTTAATTAGAATGTATTATTAAATTAGATATTAAATTCCAAAATTAATTTCCTTCTTTTTCAATTTATTTTCAGATATAAAAAAATTTTAGATTAAAAAATGAAATCGAAATGAAATTTATGTGTTTATCAGTTGAGTGTAATTGAGAAGGGTGAAGAGCTAAGCCAATGGAATGCACAGCATATTTTGATTAAAAATAATTAAGTAACGAAATAAAAAAAATCGATAGCTATATATGTAACTACAAGAGAAATGTAAATTATCGCAACAAAAAAAGGGGAAAACAACGACAAAAAAGAGGACTAATAAACTTTAAAAAGGTAAGAATTATTAAAAATGTATTATTAAAAAAAATGCAACAAATCGACTGGGAATCACGGGATGGTTATATATACATATATATATAAATATATATATATATAAATATATATATATATATAAATATATATATATATATATATCACTCTCCACACTCTAAAATTATAAACAAAAAAGTATTGTCATACAAATATTTCAACAAAAAAATCTTCAAATTTTAAGCCGGTTTCAAGTTTAAGTTCAAGTTCTAAATATAAGAAATAAAAACATTTTTTTACTAAATAAATTCCTGTTGTCATATTGTGATATTGTTAACTTCAAAACTAGTTGACGAGAATCCAAGTTTATAATGTTAATATATAAAAAATAAAAAAAATTGTTGCAATTTGGATTATGACAGTTATTAAACGAAATACATTAAGGTGATGAAAAATGAAATTTCGGACCAGCTGGCTTGACAAGTTCAGAATGCGCCACATTTAATGACTTTGGCAAAAAAAACTTTAAACTAGAAACATAATTAACTGCAATCTTTGCTCTTTGGAACAACAGTAGCTCAAATTTGTTGTTAATTGCTAATTGTTGTTAATAAACATTTAATTATATGTGTACGTGGTAGTAGAAGGAAGTCAGAATGAGAGTGAGGATGTTAGATGCATTAGAATAAGGTAATTAAACTGAAACAAATTGTTATAAAATAATTAATAGTTTTTTTTCTACAAAAAAAAAATGAACAAAAAATTCTCAGAGAATAATAATTGAAAACTCATTCAAAACGGGGTTAAAGCTGCTCAGAATATTCTACAGAAATGTTCGCCATAAAATTTTACTATAAGTCTCAGAATAGACTAAAACTCAAACGTCAAACGTCAAAAATCTTAAAAAACAAAAACTCATTAATGTTGTATAGCAGTAATATTGTCGAAGACACTATATACCTAAAATGCAAGGATTTCATGAAATCATAATTCGAAAATTATAAAAATTCTAGAAAAGGGGGAATATTGTAACCCCCTTTTAGGTTACCTCCCGACGTAAACTTTCAAAACGCCGATACACGTGTCTTCTTTTTTTAGCCCCTCTTTCATAATCTGTTGGAATTTCCCGGTAATTATTTTTTGTGTTGCACAGTGTAATTTGCGAACACTAGCTTAAAGATTTAAGTGAATTCCCCTTTAGCGCGTACAAACAATTTTTACTGGTCAAAGCAAATGTGAATAGCACTAATTTAGGGGAATTCCCTTTATGTACAAGATCAATGTCTTTTTTACACGGCTTCTTCTGGAACCAATCTACCGTGTAAAAGCAGACTTAGGTGTACTTGAAACCAGTAAGGAAACTAGTAAAGTCGGACGTGTATATTCAACAGATGGAATCCTAACAGACGTGGCATTTTTGAAGGACCACTAACACTACTAAATTTTGGTCATTGGATATAGAGTTGCTTCTTACAATGGGACAAAATTATGTAAATAAATTTAAAGCAAAATATCGAAATCTAAACCGATTTAATCGACACTTGTCACATGTTAGGTTACACTTATAACAGTATGTTTTCAACATTCGGTCAAATTTTGAGTTCTTCATTTACTTTTAAAATTAAATTTCGTGGCAAATCGAAACATATAGAGGGACTCCATGTGCACCATTTACATAAAATCGGACGAAAATATATATGAGAGGTATATCGAAATCTGAACCGATTTTCACTAAAATTAACACACATCTTTCTAAATTTAATTCAGCAAGCTATACCAAATTTCGTACAAATCGGACTTTGGTTAACCATTTACATAAAATCGGACGAAAATATATATGGGAGCTATATCGAAATCTCTACCGATTTCCATGAAACTTCACGCACGTCATTATAGACCTAATTCAGTACGCTATACCAAATTTAATGCAAATCTAAAAATATTTAGGGGCTTTGGCGCACCGTTAACCTTTAACAGATTTTCACGACACTAAACACACATCATTCTAGGACTAATTCAGTACGCTATGCCAAATTTCATGCAAATCGAAAAATATATAGGGACTTTGGTGCATCATATACCTTAAATCGGACGAAAATATATATGTCGGAACCGATTTTCATTCCAGACTTTACTCAATACGCTGTGCCATATTTCGTGCAAATCGAAAAATATATAGGGACTTTGATACACCATTTACCTTAAATCGGAACAAAATATATTTGAGCTATATCTAAATCTGAACCGATTTTCAGGAAACTTAACACACATCATTCTAGACTAAATTTAGTACGCTATGCCAAATTTCGTGCAAATCGAAAGATATATAGGGTTTGGTGAACCATTTACATTAAATCGGACGAAAATATACATGGGAGCTATATCTAAATCCGAACCGATTTTCACGAAACTTACCACACATCATTCCAGACTTAACTCAATACGCTGTGCCAAATTTCGCGCAAATCGATGGGTATATAGGGACTTTGGTGCACTATTTACCTTAAATCGGACGAAAATATATATGGGAGCTATATCTAAATCTGAAGCGATTTCCAAGAAACTTCACGCACGTCATTATATACCTAATTCAGTACGCTATGCCAAATTTCGTTCAAATCGAAATATATATAGGGAATTTGCTACACCACTTACCTTAAATCGGACGAAAATATATATAGCAGCTATATCTAAATCTGAACCGATTTTCACGAAACTTCACGTACGTCATTCTAGGACTAATTCAGTACGCTATGCCAAATTTCGTGCAAATCGAAGAATATATAGGGTCTTTGCTGCACCATTTACCTTAAATTGGACGAAAATATATATGTGAGATATATCGAAATCTGAACCGATTTCCAAGAAACTTTTAGCACGTCATTATGGACCTAATTCAGTACGTTATGCCAAATTTCATGCAAATCGAAAGATATATAGGAACTTTGCTGCACCATTTACCTTCTATCGGACCGATGAACCGATTTTTCCAATTTCAGTAGGGTTCGTCCTTGGGCCAAATGAATGAGCTGTGCCAAATTGGTGAATGGTATAAAAATATTCTTTAAAATCCACGCCTTCTGTAGAGCCTTGAAAAAATATTCTTTAAAATCCACGCCTTCTGTAGAGCCTTGAAAAAATATTCTTTAAATAAATCCACGCCTTCTGTAGAGCCTTGAAAAAATATTCTTTAAAAAATCCACGCCTTGCTGTAGAGCCTTGAAAAAATATTCTTTAAAAAATCCACGCCTTGCTGTAGAGCCTTGAAAAAATATTCTTTAAAAAATCCACGCCTTGCTGTAGAGCCTTGAAAATATTCTTTAAAAAAATCCACGCCTTCTGTAGAGCCTTGAAAAATATTCTTTAAAAAATCCACGCCTTGAAAATATTCTTTAAAAAAAATCCACGCCTTCTGTAGAGCCTTGAAAAATATTCTTTAAAAAATCCACGCCTTCTGTAAAGCCTTGAAAAATATTCTTTAAAAAATCCACGCCTTCTGTAGAGCCTTGAAAAATATTCTTTAACAAAAATCCACGCCTTCCGTAGAGCCTTGAAAAAATATTCTTTAAAAAATCCACGCCTTCTGTAGAGCCTTGAAAAATATTCTTTAAAAAATCCACGCCTCACTGTAGAGCCTTGAAAAAATATTCTTTAAAAAATCCACGCCTCACTGTAGAGCCTTGAAAAAATATTGTTTAAAAAAATCCAAGCCTTTGGTGGATGCTTTAAAATATTTTTTAAAAATCCCCACCTTCTGTGGCTACTCAAAAAAGATTTTTTTAATCCTCGCCTTTAGGAGGACCTAAGAAGTATTTATTTTTAAATCCACGTCTTCTTGGAGGCCCTGGAATAATATGTCTTTTAAACCCACTCCAAAACCGGTATGCAAGCAACCTTTCTTTTATATAAAAAATCCCCGCTGACGAAATATTTATTATTTTTTTATTTTTACCTTCGTTGCTTTCTTTTGTCGTTATAATGACGTCATTGATTATAAAAAAAAACTTGATAATATGCTGTTTCAATATTCGCCAAACAAAATCCAATACCTTATTTTATATTTTATTTATGTTTTTTAATTACTGTGGCGAAATGAGGAATATATTAGCATCTTAATATTATTGCATAAAATTCCATTGGTTTCAAGTTATTTTTTTTTAATTAATGAATTGAAATTAATTCTACTGGAAGAGAGAGAGAGAGAGAGACAGAGATGCTAAATAGAGAAAAAAGTGGGGGTGTGAAATTAAATTAAATGCAAAATTTTCTAAAGCATATTTATTTTTTAAAGAACAGGTTTAATTTCTTAAGAAGAAAAAACTGCATTAAAATTAAAATCTTTCAAAACATTTGCTTTAAAAAAAATAAATTAATTAATTAATAAATAAAAATTAAATCAAAAAATAATAATGACTTATGTAATTTTAAGTCCAGTTTGGAAAATTTTTAATTCGGATATCAACGGATGTATCATTTATAACCCATATTTATAAGTTTTTATTAATTTGTTATTTTTTATTTTATTTTGATTTTTTTTTTTTTTTTTTTTTTAATTTTTCTAAACGTATTTTATTTGTCTAGTATTTCCTCCAAGGCCTTTCTGCGGAATTCATTAGTACTATATTTAGCAACATCCATTTTTATTAAGAATAACTTTATTAAACCGCAAATAAAGTAGCAGTTCATTGACTTTATTTAAATTATAGAAAAAGAAACAAACAACCAAAATTAAAAAATAAAAAAAAATATCTCTAAATTTATTTATGGTTAAATAAAAGCAAAATGTCAAATTTCTCACTTTGCTATAAATATCCAATAAAGACGATGATGATGCCGATGGCGCCTATGGCCAAATGACATAATTTTGTGTTCATTTTTATTTTGATTTTCATTTCAATTTCAATTCATTCGCTTTGAACTTCAATCAATGGCTTGCTTTTTTGTTGCTACCATTTGATTTGACTCAATTCAATATTGACTATTGACCGCAAAATCTATCCAACGCCAAGCCATAGACACAAAAATTGGTGATTGCATTTTTTTTTTTGGTTTGAGGTTTTTTTTAATTTTTTTTTAACAAAAAAATGTTTGCCATAAACCGCAAATCTGTAACAATAAACCACAACAAATAATCGGCAGAAGAATTGCCGGCCTTTGGCGCTTAGAGATAGAAGTATCACATCGCTTCGATGCAGATCACAAACGAAAAAAGGGTTGGGGGGAATTTTTCTATTTGATTTAAATGTGTGATTGTTCGATGATTGTTTTTTTTTTTTTTTTTTTTTTTGATAGTTAACACAATTGCTTGGATTATACCTTGGCATAGTTTAATTATTTCTATGACAGATGAGCTTCAAAGATGAAGTCCCTTTAGTCTGTAATTTGTTTTTTTTTAGTTAGGGGATCATCTTCTTTCAAATATGCAAATAACTACATTTATATTGTGAAATATGGAAATTGGATATTGCTTGTTTCATCTTTACAATGGGAACTAAGTCAATGTCCATTGCATCCAATTAAGACCATTCACAAAGCTATCTACTTAATTTGTTATTTTTTATGAACCGATTTTTTATTGACCGATATGGAATGAAATAAGCCCAAAAAGGCTCAAAAACTAATTTCAAGGCCTACAAGAGGCGTGGATTTTTAAAGAATATTTTTTCAAGGCTCCATACAAGGCGTAACTTTTTTAAAGAATATTTTTTCAAGGCCTATAGAAGGCGTAACTTTTTTAAAGAATATTTTTTCAACGCCGGGGATTTTTTTAAGAATATTTTTTCAGGGCTACATACAAGGCGTGGATTTTTTAAAGAATATTTTTTCAAGGCCTATATAAGGCGTAGATTTTTTAAAGATTTTTTTAAGGCCTATATAAGGCGTGGATTTTTTAACGAATATTTTTTCAAGGCCTATATAAGGCGTGGATTTTTTAAAGAATATTTTTTCAAGGCTCTATACAAGGCGTGGATTTTTTAAAGAATATTTTTTCAGGGCCCCTTACAAGGCGTGGATTTTTTAAAGAATATTTTTTCAGGGCTCCATACAAGGCGTGGATCTTTTAAAGAATATTTTTTCAAGGCTCTATATAAGGCGTGGATTTTTTAAAGAATATTTTTTCAAGGCCTATATAAGGCGTGGATTTTTTAAAGAATATTTTTTCAGGGCTCCATACAAGGCGTGGATTTTTTAAAGAATATTTTTTCAGGGCTCCATACAAGGCGTGGATTTTTTAAAGAATATTTTTTCAGGTCTCCATACAAGGCGTGGATTTTTTAAAAAATATTTTTTCAGGGCTCCATACAAGGCGTGGATTTTTTAAAGAATATTTTTTCAGGGCTCCATACAAGGCGTGGATTTTTTAAAGAATATTTTTTCAGGGCTCCATACAAGGCGTGGATTTTTTAAAGAATATTTTTTCAGGTCTCCATACAAGGCGTGGATTTTTTAAAGAATATTTTTTCAGGGCTCCATACAAGGCGTGGATTTTTTAAAGAATATTTTTTCAGGTCTCCATACAAGGCGTGGATTTTTTAAAAAATATTTTTTCAGGGCTCCATACAAGGCGTGGATTTTTTGAAGAATATTTTTTCAGGGCTCCATACAAGGCGTGGATTTTTTAAAGAATATTTTTTCAGGGCTCCATACAAGGCGTGGATTTTTTAAAGAATATTTTTTCAGGGCTCCATACAAGGCGTGGATTTTTTAAAGAATATTTTTTCAGGGCTCCATACAAGGCGTGGATTTTTTAAAGAATATTTTTTCAAGGCCTATGTAAGGCGTGGATTTTTTAAAGAATATTTTTTTTCAAGGCCTATGTAAGGCGTGGATTTTTTAAAGAATATTTTTTAAGGCCTATGTAAGGCGTGGATTTTTTAAAGAATATTTTTTCAAGGCCTATGTAAGGCGTGGATTTTTTAAAGAATATTTTTTCAAGGCCTATGTAAGGCGTGGATTTTTTAAAGAATATTTTTTAAGGCCTATGTAAGGCGTGGATTTTTTAAAGAATATTTTTTCAAGGCCTATGTAAGGCTTGGATTTTTTAAAGAATATTTTTCAAGGCCTATGTAAGGCGTGGATTTTATAAAGAATATTTTTTAAGGCTCCATGAATATTTTTTCAAGTCGATACAAGACGTGAATTTTTTAAAGAAAAATTTTTAAGGCTCCATGAATATTTTTTCAAGTCGATACAAGACGTGATTTTTTTAAAGAATATTTTTTAAGGCTCCATGAATATTTTTTCAAGTCGATACAAGACGTGAATTTTTTAAAGAATATTTTTTGTAACCAAATAAAAAATACCCCCCATATTTGCATTCGTGTAAAAATGTACGTTTGCCTTGTTATGTGAATACAATGTAAGTTTGTTTAGTATACAAAAAAATATGTGTGTGTATGTTGTTTGTTTTTTAGTACATATGTAATTTGTGCTAACTAAGCTAACGTGCAAATTGAGCAACACTATTTGTTTGTGAGGCAAAAACAGAAATACTTTTGGCAAAAAAAAAAACGTATCTGCCACCATTGTTTGTTTGTTTGGTTGGTTTCGATGGTATTGCCTATTTGCGCGATTGCATGTTAGCCATCATCTCAAGCTATCATAACAACAACAACAAACAAACCAAAAAAACGAAACGAAAAAACAAAAACAACTGATATGTCCATTTGAAGGAGTACAACTTCAATAACCAATGCCATCGTTAACATCATCATTGATGTTTGGGGCTCTAAAGCATTGGAAAATGTTGTAACAGCCTGAAGCGATATTTTTTAAAGGGTGGGGGTAGGATTTTGATGTAAAACAACAAAAAATTGAGATTTGTGGGATAAAAGAGGGACGGACATGTTTGTTGTTAGGGAAATATTGACGGAGTGGTATATTTTTTTAAACGCTTCACCACACTATGGTACAGGGTATTATATCTTTGTGCATATGTTTGTAACAGGCAAAAGAAAACGAGATATACACATGGATCCTTTTGAGAATATGCATAGAATCACCTTTTACGTTTAATTGTATACAAAGTACAGGTCATATTTATAATCTGATTTGGAAGAAATTTTGGTACAGCTCATTTATTTGGCCCAAGGACGAACCCTAATGAAATTGGAAAAAATCGTGACAGATTTAGATATAGCTCCCATATATATTTTCGTCCGATTTAAGGTAAATGGGGCACCTAAGTCCCTATAAATCTTCCGATTTGCACGAAATTTCGCACAGGGTACTGAAGTCAGCAATGTTTCGTAAAAATCGGTTCATATATAGATATAGCTCCCATATATATTCGTCCGATTTTAAGTTAATGATGCACCAAAGTCCCTATATATGTTTCGATTTGGATGAAATTTTGGTACAGCTCATTTGTTTGGCTCAAGGACGAACGCTATGAAAATTGGAAAAAATCAGTTCAGATTTAGATATAGCTCCCATATATATTTTCGTTCGATTTAAGGTAAATGGGGCACCTAAGTCCCTATAAATCTTCCGATTTGCACGAAATTTGGCACAGGGTACTGAAGTCTGTCTAGACTGATGTGTGCTAAGTTTCGTGAAAATTGGTTCATATTTAGATATAGCTCCCATATATATATTATCGTTCGATTTATGGTAAATGATGCACCAAAGTCTCTATATTTCGATTTGCACGAAAATTTGCATAGCGTACTGAATAAGGAGTAGAATGATGTGTGTTAAGTTTCGTAAAAATCAGTTCAGATTTAGACATAGCGCCCATATATATTTTAGTCCGATTTAATGTAAATGGTGCACCAAAGACCCTATACATCTTTCGATTTGCACGAAATTTAGTATAGCGTACTGAATTGATTCTTGAATGGTGTGTCTTAAGTTTCGAGAAAATCGGTTGAGATTCAGATACAGATCGATATATGGTGAAGGGTATCGTATAGTCGGCCCCGTCCGACTTTATTACTTTCCTTACTGGTTAATAGTTGACATATGACATATTCTTTAAAAAATCCACGCCTTCTGTGAAGCCTTGAAAAAATATTCTTTAAAAAACCACGCCTTCTTTAAAAATCCACGCCTCCTGTAGAGCCTTGAAAAAATATTCTTTAAAAAACCACGCCTTCTTTAAAAATCCACGCCTCCTGTAGAGCCTTGAAAAAATATTCTTTAAAAAACCACGCCTTCTTTAAAAATCCACGCCTCCTGTAGAGCCTTGAAAAAATATTCTTTAAAAAATCCACGCCTCTTGTAGGCCTTGAAAAAATATTAAAAAAACTCGCCTTTTATTGAGCCTTAACAAATAAATGCATTTAATAGAGAAATACCAACAAAAATGAATACCGACAATTGTAAATATAATTTAGAAAAAAATCCAAGTTTTCACATTTACAAACATTTTTATGAAAAAATGTTAAAACCGTATTCAAAGTTTAAGGGGGAAAAAATTAAACTTCAATTGAAAGTTTTTTTTTATTGTTATTGGTATGGCATGATGGCCCACAACCAACATCACCACCAACGAAATAAAGAAAAATGAAATGGCCGGCCACAGGCCAGTCAGGCAATTGAAGTTTTTATTTTATTGTTCGGCGATTTTTATTTTTTTTTTTTTTCGGAAAAATGCTTGCTTGTAGAGTAGAGCTGCAAACATGACAACAACAAATATTTTTTACAAAAAAAAGAAACGAAAAGAAACGGCAACAGAAGTGAGCAAAACGAGATACTTCCTTCCTATTTGGTGGCTACTTTATTTGTGCAATTGTTGTTGTTGGATTTTTATGTTCGATTTTTTTTCGAAGTATTTTTGTAGCTATTTTCGTTTTATTTTTTTATTTTTTTGTTGCTGCATTGCTCTAAATTGCATTTGGAAAAATACTTATTTGCTTTTCGGCGAACAAACATCTGAACGAACAAAAAGTGTGTGTCTGTGTGTGAGTTTGTTTGCTGTTGCGAGTGGTACTGCTGTGCTAGTGCTGCCTCTGTGCTGCTGCTGCTTCCACTGGACGTAATGGATTTCAACACTTCAGAGAACATTTTTTTAAGCAACAAAATAAAAAGCGTAAATGTTTTACAGATAAAGAAAAACTTGGACTAAGATGGAACCAGAATCCAAATTAAACCAGTAAGGAAAGTAGTAAAGTCGGACGGGGGGCCGACTATATGATACCCTTCACCACTTCGGCACATACAACACATGAATCCTAAGAGACGTCGAATTTATGAAGGAACATTAACAAGAAAATGTATCCATAAACATGTCATTCTGAAACCGACACTACATTTTTCATTTGGTCAGATATAGGGTTGCTTCTTACAATGGGACAAAATTATGTAAATCAATTTAAAGCAAACATCAATATATGTACATATATAAATATATATAAGCTATATCGATATCTAAACCGATTTCAACTAAACTTGCCACACGTTATATTATAGTAACTTCAGTACGTAGTGCAAAATTTTATGCCGATTAGACCCACCTGGTTGAAGCATTTATATTCCACCTCTAGGTTATACTACCTTCAGTTCGTTGTGCAAAAACTGTGTCAATCTTGTGTAAAATCGGACGAAACTATATGTAGAAGTTATATCAAAATCTGAACCGATTTCAATGACAATCGGACACACAAGTGCACAATTTACATTAAATCGGATGAAGATATATATATGGGAGCTATAACAAAATCTGAACCAATTTCTACGAAACTTTGCACACATCATTATAGACCTAATTTAGTACGCTATGGCAAATTTCGTTAAAATCGAAAGGTATATAGGGACTTTGGTGCACCATTTACCTTAAATCGGACGAAAATATATACGGGAGCTATATCTAAATCTGGACCGATTTTCAGGAAACTTAACACACATTATTCTAGGCCTAATTCAGTACCCTGTACCAAATTTCGTGCCAATCGAATGATATATAGGGACTTTGGTGCACCATTTACATAAAATCGGACGAAAATATATGTGAGAGCTATATCTAAATCTAAACCGATTTTCACGAAATTTAACACACGTCTTTCTAGACTCAATTTAGTATGCTATGCCAAATTTCGTGCAAATTGAAAGATATATAGTGACTTTGGTGCACCATTTACATTAAATCGGATGAAAATATATATGGGAGCTATATCGAAATCTGAACCGATTTCCAAGAAACTTCACGCACGTCATTCTAGACTTCATTTAGTATACTATGCTAAATATCGTGCAAATTGAAATATATATAGGGACTTTGGTACACCATTTACCTTAAATCGGACGAAAATATATATGGGAGCTATATCTAAATCTGGACCGATTTTCCGGAAACTTAACACACATCATTCTAGACCTAATTCAGTACCCTGTACCAAATTTCGTGCCAATCGAATGATATATAGGGACTTTGGTGCACCATTTACATAAAATCGGACGAAAATATATGTGAGAGCTATATCTAAATCTAAACCGATTTTCACGAAATTTAACACACGTCTTTCTAGACTCAATTTAGTATGCTATGCCAAATTTCGTGCAAATCGAAAGATATATAAGGGCTTTAGTACACCATTTACATAAAATCGGACGAAACTATATATGGGAGCTATATCTAAATCTGAACCGATTTTCCGGAAATTCATCGCTGATCATTCTAGACCTAAATCATTACGCTATGCCATATTTCGTGCAAATCGAAAGATATATAGGGGCTTTGGTACACCATTTACCTTAAATCGGACGAAAATATATATGAGAGCTATATCTAAATCTGGACCGATTTTCTCGAAACTTAACAAACATCGTTCTAGACTTCATTTAGTATGTTATGCCAAATTTCGTGCAAATCAAAAGATATATAAGGACTCTGGTGCATCATTTACATAAAATCGGTCGAAAATGTATATGGTATATGGACTTTGGTATAAAATGTACATAAAATCGGACGAATATGTATGGGAGCTATATCTAAATATGAACCGATTTTCAGGAAACTTAACACACATCATTCTAGACCTAATTCATTACGCTTTTCCAAATTTCGTGCAAATCGAACGATATATAAGGACTTTGGTGCACCATTTACATAAAATCGGACATATGGAAGCTATATTTAAATCTGAACCGATTTTCACGAAATTTAACACACGTCTTTCTAGACTCAATTTAGTACGCTGTGCCAAATTTCGTGCAAATCTAAAAATATATATATTTATGGTCTTTAGTACACCATTTACATGAAATCGGACGAAACTATATATGAATGCTATATCTAAATCTGAACCGATTTTCACGAAACTTAACACACATCATTCTAGACTTCATTTAGTGTGCTATGCCAAATTTCGTGCAAATCGAATGATATATAGGTACTTTGGTGCACCATTTACATGAAATCGGACGAATCTATATATGGGAGCTATATCTAAATCTGAACCGATTTTCACGAAATTTAACACACATCTTTCTAGACTCAATTCAATACGCTATGCCAAATTTCGTGCAAATCGAAGGATATTTAGGGACTTTGGTACACCATTTACATAAAATCGGGGGAAACTATATATGGGAGCTATATCTAAATCTGAACCGATTTTTACCAATATCAATGCGAACCACACAAACTATTTTTTAAAGCAACCACCCAATTTTTTTCTCAAGTATTTTGGCTCAGTGTAATTGTATTTGTTTGTTGACAACGATTCAATTTAATGTGAGTTGCGCTGTTTTTTTTTTTTTTTTTTTTTTTTGTATTGCAATTCTGTGTCACCAAACTGCTCTTAGCAACTGCAACATCGTAAAGAACAAATACAAATATTTTACTTATACGATTTTTATGTTATTTTTTATTTATTTATTTTTTTTTTTTGTCTTGTAAAAAAACGAAAACGTTTTGAATTGCATTTTTGCTTGAATTTCGATTTTTAACGGTATTTGTCAGCGAAAAAAAATCCAACAACCGGAATAAAACAAATATTTTGGGTTTGGGAATATTGGGATTTGGGGCTGATAATCCTTCCGTTTAAATGATTGGGTCCCCGGCTATTTGATATCCACATTAGGTCTTTATAGACCTCAAAACTTCAATAAAAAATTTAAGTATTGAAGTTCGGTCACCTAGTCCAGATTTTTGTTCACCACCTAATCCAGACTAAATTTTGTCAACCGAAATTAATTTTTAAAGCCACTGCAATTTTTCAAACAAACACCTCCCTCCTCAACACCGTCAAACACCAAAAAGACAACCACAAAAAAAACGTCAACTTAAAATTCAAAACACACCAAATCAAAAACAGAGACTTTAAAGAATAGAAAAAGACACAAAAATAAAATTCAGCCTCAGAAGTGAAAGGGCGTCGAACCGGAATTTAAAGAACTCGTTTGAAAGACCGACCGACCGACCGACCGACCAACCGATCGATCGCATGCATATAAAAATATCGAATTTGTTGTTGCCATTTAGCTCGATCGATCGGTTACTTTTTGGCTTAGTATCACAGCTAGTAAAAATAAGTAACTACAACAACAGCAGCAACAACAACACGAGTACAAGATATTGATTATATTGGCTCGACCCGCTACATAAATTTAAAAATTAAATAAAATTCTAATTTATTTACATCTTGATTTTTTTAAAGCAACAACAACAACAAAAATATCAAGTCTGAAATAAAAAAATCTAAAAAAAATAAATAAATAGAAAAAGAATAAAAACAAAACAAATTGCCGAATCTAAGTGGTGGATACACTGGTTTTTAGGTTTCACAAACGGACCCTTCCCCCAGTTGATTTCCAAAATGCGAAAAATAAGCCAAACTGGTCTGGTCTATACATTGTTGTAGGTGATTAGAAAAAAATGGTTTCAATACTAGTTTTAGACATATTATCGTGATATTAGCAATCTATTAATTTTTCGGTTTTCGAATTTTATTATTCGGAACTTAGATGAGTTTTCAAAAAAAAAAAAAGAGATTAGAATAGAATAGAAATAAATAATACAAAGTAGGCCTATACCATTTGACCGATCAACAAAGAGTTCTAGATAATAAATATTTTGAACAGCAACACAAGGCGTGGATTTATATACCCTTCACCACACTGTGGTACAGGGTATTATGCCTTTGTGCATATGTTTGTAACAGGCAAAAGGAAACGAAATAGACACATGGTTCCTTTTGAGAATATGCATAGAATCACATTTTAAGTCGATTTATGCATTTCCGTCCTTCTGTCTGTCCATGTTAAATTGTAAACAAAGTACATGTCGCACTTATGATCCGAATTGGATAAAATTTGGCATAGGTCACTTATTTGGCTTACGGACGAACCCTATTGAAATTCCATATATATTTTCGTCCGATTTAAGGTAAATGGTGTACCAAAGTCCCTATATACCTTTCGATTTGCACGAAATTTGGCACAGCGTAATGAATTAGGTCTAGAATTATGTGTGTTAAGTTTCCCGAAAACCGGTTCAGATTTATATACACCTAAGTCTGTTTTTACACGGTAGATTGGTTCCAGAAGAAGCCGTGTAAAAAAGACATTGATCTTAATTCCCATAAATTAGTGCTATTCACATTTGCTTTGACCAGTAAAAATTGTTTGTACGCGCTAAAGGGGAATTCACTTAAATCTTTAAGCTTGTGTTCGCAAACTATCGATACTATCGATGGTGATATGAACATACTTCGCAAAAATTAAATTTGACAAAAAAATGTAAGTACATAAAATTTCAAATCGTGCTAAATGGAATAAAATCGTGTAAAAAAATAAAAACATTCAATTTTCAAACCGTGTTATATCAAAACCGTGTACAAAAAGACCGTGTAAAAACAGACTTAGGTGTATATAGCTCCCATATATATTTTCGTCCGATTTAGGGTAAATAGGACACCAAAGTCCCTATATATTTTTCGATTTGCACGAAATTTGGCACAGCGTAAAGAAATAGGTCTAAAATGATGTGTGTTAAGTTTCGTGAAAATTGGTTCAGATTTAGATATAGCTCCCATATAAATTTACGTCCGATTTAAGGTAAATGATGTATCAAAGAGGCTATATATCTTTCAATTTGCACGAAATTTGGCATAGCGTACTGAATGAAGCCTAGAATTATGTGTGTTAAGTTTCGTGAAAATCGGTTCAGATTTAGATATAGCCCTCATATATATTTTCGTCAGATTTAAAGTAAATGGTGCACTTAAGCCCCTATATATCTTTCGATTTGCACGAAATTTGGCACAGCGTAATGAATTAGGTCTAGAATTATGTGTGTAAAGTTTCGTGAAAATCGGTTCCGATTTATATATAGCTCCCATATATAATTTCGTCCGATTTAAGGTAAATGGTGTATAAATGTCCCTATATATCTTTCAACTTGCACGAAATTTAGCATAGCGTACTGAATTGAGTCTAGAATGATGTGTGTTATGTTTCGTGAAAATCGGTTCAGATTTAGATATAGCCCTCATATATATTTTCGTCCGATTTAACGTAAATGTTGCATTTAAGTCCCTATATATCCTTCGATTTGCACGAAACATGGCACAGCGTAATAAATTAGGTCTACAATTATGTGTGTTAGGTTTCCAGAAAATCGGTTCAGATTTGTATATAGCTCCCATATATGTTTTCGTCCGATTTAAGGTAAATTATGTATCAAAGTCCCTATATATCTTTGAATTTGCACGAAATTTGGCATAGCGTACTGAATTAAGTCTAGAATGACGTGTGTTAAACTTCCTAAAAATCGGTTCAGATTTATATATAGCTCCCATATATATTTTCGTTCGATTTAAGGAAAGAGGTGTACCAAAGGCCCTATATATCTTTCGATTTGCACAACCTAATGATTTAGGTCTAGAATGATGTGTGTTAAGTTTCGTAAAAATCGGTTTAGATTTCGATATAGCTCCCATATATCTTTTCGTCCGATTTAAGGTAAATGGTGCACCAAAGATCCTATACTTACTTATTTAGCTGACTTGTTACAGAACCATTGTTCCATAAGCCGAGCATAAAAAAATATCCAAGCGCGTCGGTCTTGTGCGCAAATCCACCAATTTGGAAGACCACGTTCCAAGATGTTGTTTTCTACATGGTCTTTCCATCTAATTCGTGGCCTTCCCCTTCTACGGGAACCATCAGTAGGCTCGCTTTTATATGTCCTTTGAGCTGGGGTATTCTCATTCATCCGCACATAGTAGCATCGGTTGGCCATCACAATCCTTCTCCAAATTTCAAAACTGATGTCATTCGTTTTATTTATGGCGGTACCAAGGTATATAAAGTCTTTAACTACCTCGAAGCTGTAGTTCTCAAGTTCCACAGTTGGTCCGAGTCTACTGGACGTCTTGCGCGTTGATGCCGTCAGCTTGTCTTCTCGCCGTTTACTGTCAGACCCACTTTGTCAGACTCCTTTTCAATTTGCTCGCAATGTTCGACCCATTATATCGATGCCATCGGCGTAGGCGAGTAACACGTGTTGTTTGGTGTACAGAGTGCCTTTTCTGTTCATCTTTGCGTCTCGTATGACCTTTCCCAGCAGGATGTTAAAAAGATCACACGACAAACTGTCACTATGTCTGAATCCTCGTTCGGCATTGAAGGGCTCCGATAGGTCCTTTCCTACATTAACTGTTGATCTTGTGCCACTTAAAGTTATCCTGCATAGCCGTATTAATTTTGCCGAACGTAGACATGGCTTTAAACACCTCTGAACGGATAGGACTGTCGAATGCGGCTTTATAGTCGACAAATAGGTGGTATGTGTCGATGTGTTTTTCGTGGGTCTTTTCCAGGATTTGGCGCAGAGTGAAAATCTGGTCAATGGTGGATTTGCTAGGTCTGAAGCGGCATTGGTATGGTCCAATGATGTCATTGACCATTGGCTTCAATCGTTCACACAGCACACTGGATAGCACTTTATATGCGATGGGAAGGAGACTTATTCCTCTGTAGTTGACACATATCGTTTTGTCTCCTTTTTTGTGCACGGGACACAGGATGCTGAGGTTCCAATCATTGGACATGCACTCATCTAGCCAAATTGTACTAATCACCTGGTGCATGCTCCTGACCATCATCGGGCCACCAGCCTTGAATAGTTCGGCTGTTAACCCAAAGTTCCTATATATTTTTCAATTTGGATGAAATTTGGCATAGCATACCTAATTTAGTCTAGAATGACGTGTGCTAAGTTTCGTGAATATCGGCTCAAATTTAGATATATATATTTTTCCGATTTAATGTGAATAGTGCACCAAAGTCAATCTACAACTTTCGATTTGCATGAAATTGGGAATAGCGTAATGAATTAGGTCTAGAATAAAATGTGTTAAGTTTCCTGAAAATCGGTCCAGATTTAGATATACCTCCCACATATATTTTCGTCCGATTTAATGTAAGTGGTGCACCAAAGTCCACATATATCTTTCGATTTGCACGAAATTTGGCATAGCGTACTGAATCGAGTCTAGAATGATTTGTATTAAGTTTCGGTTCAGATTAAGACATAGCTCCTATATATATATTCTTCCGATTTTATGTAAATTGTTCACTAAAGACCCAAAATTTGACCGATTGCCACACAATTTTGTACAATGAACTATATTTAATATAAATTAATCTCTGGCAAGTCTCGTTGAAATCGGTTCAGATTTAGATATGCCTTATTCATATCTATTTTGTCTTTCGATTTTATACAAAATTGACAAAAAATTCTGCACAACGTACTGAAAATACTATAAGATAACATGTGGCAAGTTTTCTTGAAATCGGTTCACATTTTAAGGAAAAGAATCACAAAAGACCCAAAGTTAGGCCGTTTTCTACAAAAATTTGTATAACGTTCTGAAATTAATATTGCCTAACGTTTGCCAAGTTTTGTAGGAATCGGTTCCGATTTAGATATAGCCCCGATATATTTGGATTCATCTGTTGAATATACCCAAAGTGGAAGGGTATCATATAGTCGACCCCGTCCGACTTTACTACATTCCTTAATGGTTTTATTTTCAGGTTGTGTTTTTTTCAACTTGGCCCAAACATTTCTAATCAAAACGTGACATCGTTTCATTATCTCTCTCCGTCATGTTAATTCGGTAGCTACTAAATCGTGTGAACAATGAACAAAAGTTCATTTCAGTTCATTTAAATTATGATATAATCCAAATCCTATGAACCCAGCAACAACAACAACAATTTTTTTTTTTTTTGTTTTTTGATTTAAAACAAAGTCACATTTCCAACAAATGCTGTGGATGTTGTTGTTGGCAGCAGTCGACACGTGATTGAATTTACTGTGGCAAACTTTGTCACATCACAAATTCCGAAAAACACACAGGCAAAATCTAAGTGCATCACTAACAGAATATTTCCCCTCCCCCACACAGTTTGGTTACCCGTATGCTTGGTGATGACATACTCCGTGTGTATTTATGTGGCATTTGGAAATTGTTTACTTTGTTGAAAACAACAACAAAAATAAACTGAAACGTGAAATATAATGTCGTCATAACTGACTGGATGACTGACTACCTCACATATAAAATCCTGTGGTGGAATTTCCCCATGTTGTTGTTGTTGTCATCAAATTCACGTGTCTTTTTATATCGTCACTTCATCACCCGACATCGTCATCATATCATAACCGCATACATTTGCAAATGTGTACTGCAGCAGCATAAAATATTCAGTTCGCATCGTTACGCGGGAGATGTGGTGACATCGAATGTTTGCATCCGACTTATTTAATGCTGGAAATGATAGGAAGAAGTTGATAAGGGGGATAGAGATTGGCACATTAAAATAAGATATGCTAATTTTTAAATATGCAAGGACAAAAAAATTATTATTTATTTATAAAAATCCACGACTTTTATATACCTTGAAAAAATATTCTTTAAAAAATCCACACCTTGTATAGACCTTGAAAAAATATTCTTAAAAAAATCCACGCCTTGTATAGACCTTAAAAAAATATTCTTTAAAAAATCCACGCCTTGTATAGACCTTGAAAAAATATTCTTTAAAAAATCCACTCATTCTCTAGACCCTTGAAAAAAATATTCTTTAAAAAATCCACGCCTTATATAGACCTTGAAAAAATATTCTTTAAAAAATCCACGCCTTGTATAGACCTTGAAAAAATATTCTTTAAAAAATCCATGCCTTGTATAGACCATGAAAAAATATTCTTTAAAAAATCCACGCCTTGTATAGGGCTGGAAAAAATATTTTTTAAAAAATCCACGCCTTGTATAGACCTTGAAAAAATATTCTTTAAAAAATCCATGCCTTGTATAGACCATGAAAAAATATTCTTTAAAAAATCCACGCCTTGTATAGACCTTGAAAAAATATTCTTTAAAAAATTCATGCCTTGCAGGATCTAAAAAAAATATTCTTTAAAAAATTCATGCCTTGTATAGACCTTGAAAAAATATTCTTTAAAAAATCCACGCCTTATATAGACCTTGAAAAAATATTCTTTAAAAAATCCACGCCTTGTATAGGGCTGGAAAAAATATTTTTTAAAAAATCCACGCCTTGTATAGACCTTGAAAAAATATTCTTTAAAAAATCCACGCCTTGTATAATTTAAAATAAGAGATGCTAGTTTTTAAAAGAAATATTTTTTAAAACATCCACGCCTTTTATAGACCTTGAAAAAATATTCTTTAAAACATCCACGCCTTTTATAGACCTTGAAAAAATATTCTTTAAAACATCCACGCCTTGTATAGACCTTGAAAAAATATTCTTTAAAAAATCCACGCCTTGTATAGACCTTGAAAAAATATTCTTTAAAAATCCACGCCTTGTTTAGACCTTGAAAAAATATTCTTTAAAAAATCCACGCCTTGTATAGACCTTGAAAAAATATTCTTTAAAAAATCCACGCCTTGTTTAGACCTTGAAAAAATATTCTTTAAAAAATCCACGCCTTGTATAGACCTTGAAAAAATATTCTTTAAAAAATCCGCGCCTTGGATATACCTTTAAAAAATATTCTTTAAAAAATACACGCCTTGTATAGGCCTTGAAAAAATATTCTTTAAAAAATCCACGCCTTGTATAGACCTTGAAAAAATATTCTTTAAAAAATCCCCGCCTTGTACAGACCTTGAAAAAATATTCTTTAAAAAATCCACGCCTTGTATAGACCTTGAAAAAACTTTCATTAAAAAATCCACGCCTTGTATAGACTTTGAAAAAATATTCTATTTTTTAATCTACTCCTCCGTCAGTGGTTTAAAAAAATTTAAAACCCACATAGGTGCTACTAAATCTAGTAACCCTCATTAACCTTGATCTCATCATCAAATTACTTCTCCCTCCCATGGTGCAGCAAAACAACCTTCGTCCATGGTCAAAAAAAAAACTTTAGCCATTCGTAACACACAATTTTCCATTATTTCCACTTTAACCTTTTTCAGTTTTTTTTTCTTCTTCTTCCTTTGTTACTTCCTCTTAATAGATAAAATAAACACAACAAAAAAACTTTCAATTATCTCATCGAGTCTATTCGATGCAACAAATTGGGCCTTTAATTGTTCGGCATTATTAAATTATTCCTCTCTTAGCGAACAAAGAACGAAAAAAAAAAATTAACACCCAATGAGTTACGACATTGACTAGAATCTCATTAAACTTCTAATTAGATTTGAAACAAAAAATTTCGTTTCTCGTTTCAGCTTCTTTTGTTCTCTACCCCGCACCGCTCTCGCTTGTGTTTGGTTAAACATTAATTTCAATTAAAAATTTAATTTCAAATTAGAACAACAGCAACAACAACAATCCCGACAATAAGTCTTTAATTTTCAGAATACCACCATAACCCCTTCGTTGGAACACTGGCGCGAATTAGCCTCAATATCAGCGGAAGCACCAGGTGGTTAATAAATTTTGTTTTACTTTCCTTCCTCTCCTCTCCACACCAAACCAAATCCCCTTGAATTCGTTCGTGGAAAATAAACAACGATTAGTGGTTTATCGTTTAAATAGGCCTATTAAAATCCAATGAATATTTATTATTAAAGCCAAATGCCGGAATAGAGGAGAGGCTGCAAGGGGGGGGGGGGGGGGGCGGGTATACTAACGTGGAAAAATAAATAATCGGTTCATAACAATCATAACGAAATAATTTAGTATTTATTCATAGCCAAGAGCGATGAACGATTGAATGAATGATAGATGAATGTAAATGTAAACATACGTTTATATTTACGTATGTATGTGAAGGTGGCGGCATATTCTGCCAACAAGGGAAGTAATTTGTGGTTTATTTTTTCTCACTTTCTCATATCCTGAACACTCCTATAAAATATGGAAATACAGTGAAGAAAAACACTGAAAAAATATTCTTTAAAAAATTCATGCTTTGGTTGGACAAATTCTTTAAAAAATCCACGCCTTGATAGGACTTTGGGCTTTAGTGCACCATTTACATAAAATCGGACGAAAATATATATGGGAGCTATATCTAAACCTTTACCGATTTTCACGAAACTTGGCAGACATCACTCTAGGCACAATTCATTCCGTCATGCCAAATTTCGTGCAAATCGAAAGATATATGGGGACTATGGGGACTTTTACATTAAATCGGACGAAAATATATATGGGAGCTATATCTAATTCTGAACCGATTTTCACGAAACTTGGCAGACGTCACTCTAGGCTCAAGTCAGTACGCTATGCAAAATTTGGTGCAGATCGAAAGATATATAGGGACTTTGGTGCACCATTTACATAAAATCGGACGAAAATATATATGGGAGCTATATCTAATTCTGAACCGATTTCCACGAAACTTGACAGACATCACTCTAGGCTCAATTCAGTACGCTATGCCAAATTTCGTGCAAATCGAAAGATATATGGGGACTTTGGTGTACCTTCTACATAAAATCGGACGAAAATATATATGGGAGCTATATCTAAATCTGGACCGATTTCCACGAAACTTAACAGAAGTCACTCTAGGCTCAATTCAGTACGTTATGACAAATTTCGTGCATATCGAATGATATATAAGAACTTTGGTGCACCATTTACATAAAATCGGACGAAAATATATATGGGAGCTATATATTAATCTGAACCGATTTCCACGAAACTTAACAGACGTCACTCTAGGCTCAATTCAGTACGCTATGCCAAATTTCGTGGAAATCGAAAGATATATAGGGACTTTGGTGTACCATTTACATAAAATCGGAGGAAAATATATACGGGAGCTATATCTAAATCTGAACCGATTTCCACGAAACTTGGCAGACATCACTCCAGGCTCAAGTCAGTCCGTCGTGCCAAATTTCGTGCAAATCGAAAGATATATAGGGACTTTGGTGCACCATTTACATAAAATCGGACGAAAATATATATGGGAGCTATATCTAAATCTGGATCGATTTTCAAGAAACTTGGCAGACATCACTCTAGGCGCAATTCAGTCCGTCATGCCAAATTTCGTGCAAATCGAAAGATATATGGGGACTTTGGTGCACCTTCTACATAAAATCGGACGAAAATATATATGGGAGCTATATCTAAATCTGGACCGATTTTCATGAAACTTGGCAGACATCACTCTAGGCGCAATTCAGTCCGACACGCCAAATTTCGTGAAAATCGAAAGATATATGGGGACTTTGGTGCACCTTCTACATAAAATCGGACGAAAATATATATGGGAGCTATATCTAAATCTGGACCGATTTTCAAGAAACTTGGCAGACATTACTCTAGGCGCAATTCAGTACGCTATGCCAAATTTCGTGCAAATCGAAAGATATATAGGGACTTTGGTGCACCATTTACATAAAATCGGACGAAAATGTATATGGGAGGTATATCTAAACCTTTACCGATTTTCACGAAACTTGGCAGACGTTACTTTAGGCTCAATTCAGTACGCTATGCCAAATTTCGTGCAAATCGAAACATATATAGGGACTTTGGTGCACCATTTACATAAAATCGGACGAAAATATATATGGGAGCTATATCTAAATCTGAACCGATTTCCACGAAAATTGGCAGACATCATTCCAGGCTCAAGTCAGTATGTTATGCCAAATTTCGTGCAGATCGAAAGATATATAGGGATTTTGGTACACCATTCACATTAAATCGGACGAAAATGTATATGGGAACTATATCTAAATCTGAACCGATTTTCACGAAACTTGACAGACATCATTCCAGGCTCAAGTCAGTCCGTCGTGCCAAATTTCGTGCACATCAAATGATATATAGGGACTTTTGTTCACCATTCGGACAAAGATATATTTGGGAGCTATATCCAAATCTGAACCGATTTTCCCAATTTCAATAGGGGCCAAGTCTCGTTGTGTTGAAGGGTATAAAAATACACGCCTTCTTTGAGTCTCTCAAAAACTACTTTTTTAAACCAATGAGCGGAGCAGTATAGTCGGTTGGGGTCGACCATATGATACCCTGCACAAATTCGACGAAAATCTAATTTCCTGTGGTCCTATATTCAGAGCTAGGAAAATATTCACCGTGGTTTGCGTTGTTCGGCTTGTAGCCTATAGATCGACTCCAAAAAAAAAACACAAACAATTAAGTTTTCGGTCCACTTCATCCCAATATTGTTATCTGATCATCACCGAAAATTATATACCTTCAACCTCATGGAACATTTCAAAGCGATCAGCGCAATATTTCCGACCTCTAGGGCTTATTCTTAAGCCCGATCCCCTTCTACATGTAAAAATTCGCGATGTTTGGGCCATAATTGAGGCCTCTGGAGCGACCAGAAAATCAGACAAAAATTAAGTATTTGGTCCACATCATCCCCTAAATATTATTCGATCTTTACCAAAAACAATAGAGGTCTTCATTGGCCACAACCCATCCTACATGCAAATCTTCGTGAAGATTGGTCCATAACTGTGGCCTGTATCGTGTTTACAAATTATAATGGACAGACGGACGGACGGACACACATGTCTAGATCGACTCAGCTAGTCGAGATATTACGATCGGTATACTTAAAGGTTGGTCTAGGACCAATATTTCGCGGCGTTACAAACACTTGGGGCTGCACAAAGCTATAATACCCTGACAGCATAGTTGTGTAGGGTATAAAAATCTACGTCTTGGTTCGACTTGAATAAATATTCTTTAAAGGAAAATTCGGAAATATATAAATACACACTTTGGTCCCCCTTCCCCTCCTGCCAGTTGTTATTGTAACTATAAATATATCTAACAATAAAAAACTATTACAATATTCCTTGTAAAGCTAGACAAGTCTGACAGGCAATCAATCACGCAACAAGTGCTTCACAAATAAACCAAGAACCGAACAAAAAACCAAACCAACACACCCACAATTTTATTTATTTCTGCCCTACAAAGAACATAAATAGAGTTCTTGGAATTATTCTTTCGGAAATATTGTATTGAAGTATCGATGTCCCCCCCGCTCTTCCCTCAAAAGTATTTTGTTCCCTCTTTATTACAACTCAAGTGCTTCGAAAGTGTTTATGATGAACTTGAAATGTAATTTACAACTGTCGTAATAAACAATAAAAATATCAGCAGCAACAACAACAACGGCAATAAGAACACCATTTGCTCTAGTAGACATGCAGGGTCGGATAGGGTGGGGAAGTGGATTCCAAACATGCAATACTACAAATTGGTAACAAAACGTATGAGGAAACTAATTGAACTAATCCCACTCATCATCATCAGCGTCAATGTGGAGAGGAGAGGCTCTTCAACACAGCAGCAGCAACAACAACAGTAAAAAAATGATACTTCAGGGTTATTTTTCCGTTTTTTTTGTTTTTTTTTTCAGTTTCCGATGAACTGAAATTATTATTGATCGTCATCATGCTACTCTTCGACATTTTGTTATTGTTGTGTAATTGAGTATCTTGTTTACAACAGATATGCACATATCTACATATGTATATACACATGTATCTAGTACTTAACACAGAGATATAGACAGACACGAACACAACAAGTGCTGGTTGGTCCATCATGCCGATGCTGGCTGGTGTGCCCTTAACCTCCTCAACCTTTGGAGCACAAAAAATTTACATCAAAGGGTCAGCCAGTCATGATGTGTATGTGTGTTCGTATGTAACAATAAGGGCCGATGAGTATGGAAATAATTGCACTTGATGATGAATGAAATGAAGCAACAGAAACAAAAAAACTAGCTCATGAGCATGCCAATGAATAAGCAAATAATAAAAATATGAAATACTTAAGTATATAGAGTGTTGAATGAGCTTAAGGGCTCTAGGAAATTGAAAAATATTTGAAAAGTTTTGAAATAGCAAAAGTTCAGGTTCATCAGGGATGTGGATGTAAAAGAAAATCCAATGTCTATCAAGGCATTTTTTAAAGAATATTTTTTCAAGGCCTATATAAGGCGCGGATTTTTTCCAATGTCTATCAAGGCGTGGATTTCTTATATAATATTTTTTTCAAGAAGGCGTGGATTTTTTTTAAATAATATTTTTTTCAAGAAGGCGTGGATTTTTTTTAAAGAATATTTCTTCAAGGCCCAAAAAAGGAGTGGACTTTTTAAAGAATATTTTTTCAAAGGCCTACATAAGGCGTGGATTTTTTTAAGAATATTTTTTCAAGGCCTACATAGGCGTGGATTTTTTTAAAGAATATTTTTTCAAAGGCCTACATAAGGCGTGGATTTTTTTAAGAATATTTTTTCAAGGCCTACATAGGCGTGGATTTTTTTAAAGAATATTTTATCAAGGCCTACATAAGGCGTGGTTTTTTAAGGAATATTTTTTCAAGGCCTATAAAAGGCGTGGATTTTTTAAAGAAAATTTTTTTCAAGGGTCTATCAAAAGGCGTGGATTTTTTAAGTAATATTTTTTCAAGGCCTACATAAGGCGTGGATTTTTTTAAAGAATATTTTTTCAAGGCCTACATAAGGCGTGGTTTTTTAAGGAATATTTTTTCAAGGGTCTATCAAAAGGCGTGGATTTTTTAAGTAATATTTTTTCAAGGCCTACATAAGGCGTGGATTTTTTTAAAGAATATTTTTTCAAGGCCTACATAAGGCGTGGATTTTTTTAAAGAATATTTTTTCAAGGCCTACATACGGCGTGGATTTTTTAAAGAATATTATTTCAAAGCCTATAACAGGCGTAGATTTTTTTAAAGAATATTTTTTCAAGGCGTGGATTTTTTAAAGAATATTATTTCAAAGCCTATAACAGGCGTAGATTTTTTAAAGAATATTTTTTCAAGGCGTAGATTTTTTAAGGAATATTTTTTCAAGGCGAGGATTTTTTAAGGAATATTTTTTCAAGGCGTGGATTTTTTAAGGAATATTTTTTCAAGGAATATTTTTTCAAGGAGTGGATTTTTTCAAGGAATATTTTTTCAAGGCGTGGATTTTTTAAGGAATATTTTTTTCAAGGCCTTAACAAGGCGTGGATTTTTTAAAGAATATTTTTTAAGCTTCTATACAAGGCGTGGATTTTTTAAGGATTTTTTTAAGCTTCTATACAAGGCGTGGATTTTTTTAAAGAATATTTTTTCAAAACCTAATCAAGGCGTGGATTTTTGAAAGAATATTTTTTCAAAACCTAATCAAGGCGTGGATTTTTGAAAGAATATTTTTTCAAGGTTCTACAGAGGGCGTGGATTTTTATACCCTTTACCACACTGTGGTACAGGGTATTATGTCTTTGTGCATATGTTTGAAACAGGCAAAAAATAATCGAGATAGACCCATGGTTCCTCTTGAGAATATGCAAAGAATCACTTTCTGAGTCGATTTATGCATGTCCGTCCGTTTGTCCGTCTGTAGGTGTTAAATTGTAAACAAAGTACAGATCGCATTTATAATCCGATTTGGATGAAATTTAGCACAGCTCATTTGTTTGGCCCTATTGAAATCGGTTCAGATTTAGATATAGCTCCCATATATATTTTCGTCCGATTTAAGGTAAACGGTGCACCAAAGTCCCTCAATATCTTTCGATTTGCACGAAATTTGGCACAGCGTACTGAATTAAGCCTCGAATGATGTGTGCTAAGTTTTGTGAAAATCGGTTCAGATTTAGATCTAGCTCCCATATAGGTTCGTCCGATTTCATGTAAATGGAGTACCAAAATCCCTATATATCTTTCGATTTGCACGAAATTTGGCTCCCATTGATTTAGATATAGCTCCCATATATATCTTCGTCCGATTTAAGGCAAATGGTGTACCAAAATCCCTATATATCTTACGATTTGCACGAAATTTGGCATAGCGTACTGAATTTAGTCCAGAATGATGTGTTTCAAGTTTCGTGAAAATCGGTTCAGATTTAGATATAGCTCTCATATATAGCTTCGTCCGATTTAAGGTAAATTGTGTACCAAAGTCCTAAATATATCTCACGATTTGCGCGAAATTTGGTATAACGTACTAAATTGAGCCTAGAATCATGTCTGCCAAGTTTCATGAAAATCGGTTCAGATTTAGATATAGCTCCCATATATAGTTTCGTCCGATTTAATGTAAATGGTCCAACAAAGTCCCTATATAACTTTCGATTTGCACGAAACTTGGCACAGTGTAATGAATTAGGTCCAGACTGATGTGTGCTAAGTTTCGTGAAAATCGGTTCAGATTTAGATATAGCTTCTATATCTGACCAAATAAAAAATTTAGTATCGATTGCAGAATGACATGTTCCAATTTCATTTTACTGGCCCTTTAAATATGCGACGTCTGTTAGGATTCGTCTGTTGAATATACCCAAAGTTGTGAAGGGTATCATATAGTCGGCCCCGTTCGACTTTACTACTTTCCTTACTGGTTTAGGAATATTTTTTCAAGGCTCTATAGATGGCGTGGATTTTTTAAAGAATATTATTGCAAGCCCTATACAAGGAGGGGATTTTTTAAAGAATGTTTTTAAGGTCCTACAGAAGGCGTGGAGTTTTTAAAGAATGTTGTTAAGGTCCTAAAGAAGGCGTGGTTTTTTATTATAAAGGATTGTTCAAAATGCTTTGAACAGAAATTTAATTTGTCAGCTCGTTTTGCCAGCCGTCAGCATGTTCAAAATACTTTGAACAGAATTTTGTAGTACAGAAGATTTGATCGTTGGAATATTTTAAGATAAGAGTCTAAAATCCCACACGCAGCGTTGATAAGACTGTTGTTGTTGGTGGTGAGATTTTATGACGCACACGATGGGAAAACTCTCCACAGATCAAATTCTATTATTAGAACAAATAGTTTACTGATAAGTATTTTGTGTTTGAGATTAGGCTAAGAAAGAGTTGTTTAAGTAGAACCTTTAATTTGTCAGCTCGTTTTGCCAGCCGTCAGCATGTTCAAAATACTTTGAACAGAATTTTGTAGTACAGAAGATTTGATCGTTGGAATATTTTAAGATAAGAGTCTAAAATCCCACACGCAGCGTTGATAAGACTGTTGTTGTTGGTGGTGAGATTTTATGACGCACACGATGGGAAAACTCTCCACAGATCAAATTCTATTATTAGAACAAATAGTTTACTGATAAGTATTTTGTGTTTGAGATTAGGCTAAGAAAGAGTTGTTTAAGTAGAACCTAAGGATAAATATTTTAAAATAAAATTAGTGCCTAACAACCACTCAAACAGAACGGTCGTATATCGCCGTGTCTCAATAATTTTTTGTACAGAGTTTCTTACAACCACTCAAAAAGAACGGTCGGGGTCACCGTGTCGTGTCTTAATTTATTATACAGACGAGCTGTGGCTGTCTGTATAATTTTAATAGGATTATTAAAGGAATATACTTTTTTATTTCCCTTATAATTTTTTTTAACACAGACTGATACAATCGATCATATCTATTTATGATTTAAATTTCATATGCTTGTCTATTTTATTTCTCTAATAAATTAAATAATTCCGACCGTCTTCTGATCTCCACACAAAATCATATTTATCATCATCCTTAAATTGTTAACCATTTGTTTTATTGTAAAACTGCAATGAATAAAAAAATACATATTTTAGCAGCTGTCCAGTCATAACTCATCATAATGTCGATATCGATACTGATGATGGTGGCGATCTTTCATCCAGCCAAAGAGCATGCAATTTCAGGGTCAATATTCAAAGTCATCTGCAAGACGACGATTTGTTTTGTTTTAAATGTAAAAAACGAACCATTGGGAGAGACGGGAGGGGAGTTTGTGACGGGAATTTTTGGAATTCCAAATAGGTGGTGTTTTTTGAATAATATTCAGTTTTGTTTGAAATGCCAAAAAGTTTTGTTTTGGATATTCGAATGGTCATTTGTGTTGATGTTTAAGGTCGTGTCTTACTATCATCTTTGTCTGATGTGAACTGATACGATGGGGTGTTAATGTGAATTGTCTGCAAATTTGTTTTGGGAATTATTATTGAAATAATTATTAATTAATTTGGAGATAATAAATGGAGTAACATTTTTTTACATTCCCACAAATAAATGTGACAAGAGACTGGGTATCAAATATTCAGTGTGAAATAATAAATTCAAAATTACAAATATTATTACACACATAATTACCAATAAAACGGGTTTAGAAAACGGCCATCACTGCTTCTCCCCGATATCTTGAATGATTTATTACTCACCCATGTTAGGTTTTCCTAGAAAAAAAAAATAATTTTAGCTTATAAATATTAGACATTAACAGCATAGTGTAAAACATAAAAAATGCAAATTTCAAAAAAAAATTATTTGGAATTTGTTTTTCGAAACAGAAGATATGAATATTAATTATGAAAATTATAGACAAAAATATTTAAATGAAAAAAAAAAACTACAACAAAAATGTTATGTTAATTACAAATAGGTCTAACAACATAATCATTGGGGTCTCCCCCCAAAAAATGTAAAATAAATGCAACAAAACTAATGGAATATTACCGTAAGGTCGGGGAGATTTTAGTAAATATAAGAAATATTTTTTCAAGATGGTGTCTGACAAGGTATATTGGAGAAGACGTGGATTTTATTAAAAATATTTTTTCAAGGCTCTACAGAAGGCGTGGATTTCTTACAGAATATTTTTTCAAGGCTCTACAAAAGGCGTGGATTTTTTAAAGAATTTTTTTTCAAGGCTCTACAGAAGGCGTGGATTTTTTAAAGAATATTTTTTCAAGGCTCATATAAGGCGTGGATTTTTTAAGGAATATTTTTTCAAGGCTCATATAAGGCGTGGATTTTTTAAGGAATATTTTTTCAAGGCTCTACAGAAGGCGTGGATTTCTTACAGAATATTTTTTCAAGGCTCTACAGAAGGCGTGGATTTTTTAAAGAATATTGTTAAGGCCTGTATAAGGCGTGGATTTTTTAAAGAATATTGTTAAGGCCTGTATAAGGCGTGGATTTTTTAAAGAATATTGTTAAGGCCTGTATAAGGCGTGGATTTTTTTACAGAATGTTTTTAAGGCCTGTATAAGGCGTGGATTTTTTTACAGAATGTTTTTAAGGCCTGTATAAGGCGTGGATTTTTTTACAGAATGTTTTTAAGGCCTGTATAAGGCGTGGATTTTTTAAAGAATATTTTTTTCAAGGCTGTACAGAAGGGGTGGATTTCTTAACGAATAGTTTTCCAATGCCCTGCAGAAGTTGTGGATTTCTAAAGGATTTTTTTTCAAGGCCCTTCAGGGATGGATTTCTAAAGGATTTTTTTTCAAGGCCCTTCAGGGATGGATTTCTAAAGGATTTTTTTTTAAGGCCCTGCAGAAGGCGTGAATTTTTTTGAAGAATATTTTTTCAAGGCCCTGCAGAAGGCGTGGATTTCTTAGCGAATATTTTTTTAAAGCCCTGCAGGCTCTGTTTTAATATCTGATTAAAGCTTGAATTTTTAAAAATTGCTAAATACACACAAACAAACACAGATAATAAATGTTGAAAATGCATTTTTGGGTCACAGCTAATTTTTTTGTTAATACGTCATGAAAATTGTGAAAAAAAAAACGTTGTCACTGCTTCATTTATTTGTTAACAGATTTTACGTGTCTAGTGTCAGTTTTAGAGAAGATGCATAAAAATTAGCCATTTAATGTTTGGCATTTATGCAGCATTATTTTATGAGTGATTTCAAAAAAAAAATCCCCTTTATGTTTCGTTTAACTAAATGTTGAGAATATTGGTAAATTGGCAATAAAATTAACTATTTAATGTTTTTTTTGTTTTATTAAATGAATAAAAAAAAGCCTTAAACAGAGAATGAAGAAATCTGAAATATTAGCTAAATATAGAAAAGGAGGTCTATTGTAGACTGCGAATATGGAAATCTTGCCCACATAAAAAATGGTCTAACGGATGTCTTTTTTTAAAATATGGTCTAACGGATGTCTTTTTTTAAAAAATGGTCTAACGGATGTCTTTTTTTAAAATATGGTCTAACGGATGTCTTTCTTTAAAAAATCCACGCCTTGAAAAAAATATTCTTTAAAAAATCCACGCCTTGAAAAAAATATTCTTTAAAAAATCCACGCCTTGAAAAAAATATTCTTTAAAAAATCCACGCCTTGAAAAAAATATTCTTTAAAAAATCCACGCCTTGAAAAAAATATTCTTTAAAAAATCCACGCCTTGAAAAAAATATTCTTTAAAAAAATCCACGCCTTGAAAAAAATATTATTTAAAAAATCCACGCCTTAAAAAAATATTATTTAAAAAACTCCACGCCTTGAAAAAAATATTCTTTAAAAAATCCACGCCCTGAAAAAAATATTCTTTAAAAAATCCACGCCTTGAAAAAAATATTCTTTAAAAAAATCCACGCCTTGAAAAAAATATTCTTTAAAAAAAACACGCCTTGAAAAATATATTCTTTAAAAAAACCACGCCTTGAAAAAAGTTTCTTAAAAAAATCCACGCATACTGTTGAGCCTTGAAAAAAATTATCTTAAAAAAATCCACACATTCTGTTGAGCCTTGAAAAAAATATTCTTTAACAAATCCACGCCTCTTTTAGGGCCTTAAAAAATTTTTCTTTAAAAAATCCACCTCTCTTTTGGGTCTTGAAAAAAATATTATTTTCAAAATCTAATCCAAACTCATCGAAATAATCATTTCCGACCCTATAAAGTATATATATTCTTGACCATTTGTCTGTCTGTCCATTTGTCTGTTGTAATCACTCTAGCCTCTAAACGAATTGAGATAGATCACCAACATTTTGCTTTTTGTCTGCAGACAGGTAAAGTTCAAAGATGGGCTATATCGGTCCACGTTTAGGCATAGCTCCCATAAAAGGGTATCCCCCAATTTTCGGTATTATGGGTTTATTGAGCGCGTTTTTCAACCGAATGCACTAAAATTTGGTACATTGAGTTCTTATCTTCACTAAAAATTATAAATATCGGTACACTTTTTCTCTTAGCCCTCATATAACAGTACCCCCAATTTTTAGCATTTTGGGGATTGTGATTGCATTTTTCGTCCGAATTATTGGGTAGCAAATACTTCCACAAAAAATCATAAATATAGGTGAATTTCTTCTGGTAGCCTCCATATGTTAGGGTACCCCCAATTTTCGGAATTTTGAGGTTCTTGAGCACTTTTTTCAACCGAATTCGCTGTAATTTGGTATTTTGTAGTCGTATATGGTAATAAATCTCCACACCAAAAAATTATTAATATTCACCCTCTTTATGGGGTAGTCCCCATATAACCCCCATTAGCCATCTATTGTAACCATTCCGCCTTCTGGCGATAATGAAATATATCGACCATCATTTAGGTCAGATCAGGGTTGCCATATTCGACGGACCCATGTTTTAAAAAAAAATCAAAGAAAAAAATAAAAATTTGGTGATTGGCAATGTTAATCATTTAATTTGTTCCAAGTAGATTTGTTTACATCAATTTTTGAATATGATATCTCTCAAATGACCGCCTCTGGCGTTGATGACGTATTGTGTCCTTTTTGCTGCATTTTCCATAGTTTTTGCCAACATTTCGGCCGGAATAGCGGCTATTTCTTCACGAATGTTGTCCTTGAGCTCTTCTACGGTCCTTGGCTTGTTAACGTAAACCTTTGACTTCAAATATCCCCACAAGAAGAAGTCAGGCGGCGTCAAATTGGGCGAACGCGGTGGCCAGTCCAAATCACCACTTTTCGACATCAAACGACCCGGAAACAAATTCTTCAGAAAATCGATTGTTATGCGACTTGTGTGCGGTGGAGCGCCGTCTTGTTGAAACCAGAACTGCCTCATACGCTGTCGATTAATAACTGTCATCACAAAATTGGTCATCATGTCGCGATAACGCTCCTGATTGATGGTAACAGCATGGCCATTTTCATTTTGGAAGAAAAACGGCCCAATGACCCTTTTCGCACTAACGCCGCACCAAACTGTGAATTTTTTCGTCATGAAGAGGCACTTCATGAATCTACTGAGGCGAAAAACGGCAATTTTGCTTATTTACGGTCCCATTCAATGTGAAATGGACTTCATCGGACATGATAATTTTGTTCCAAAATTGCTCGTCATCTTCGGCCATTTCGATGACTCTTTGGGCCCATTCCAATCGACGAGGCTTGTCCGCAGGCAACACTCATTGCGTCAACTGAATTTTGTACGGGAACAAATGCAAATCATTGCGAATAATCCGTTGTAAAGTGGACCGAGCCATGCCCAACTGCTGAGAACGGCGTTTTTGGGATGTTCTTGGGGACCTCTCAACACTGGCTCGTACGGCAGCGATATTCTCCGCCGATCGCCTTGTTCGACTTTTATATGGCCTCTTCGGATTAGAAAGAGCCTTACAAGTCGAAAATTTTTCGTATAAACGCTTAATGGTGTTCTTAGAAGGCGCACTTCTCACATTGAGTTTTCACAACAATTGACTTCTTCTGTTGAATGTAAGCTTCAACTATTTCAGAGCGCTCGCGTGGCGTGTATTGGTTCATGGTAAAAATCTGCTTGGACTGATGCTTCAAACGCGGTATGTCATTAAGCGATGTGACATCTCTGTCAAAAGTTATGGCGTTGCCAGATGGGTCCGTCGAATATGGGCAACCCTGTATATGGAGACCTAATTTTTAGTAAAAATTATTTGTCAACCAATGAGAGGCATTCTAGTACCAGTAGGACGCAAATTTTTTTTAAGTTCTCAGATGTCTTTCAAATAATATACCGCTTCGAACTTTGAAAAAACCTTAAAATTTTATGTCATTTATTTTTCTAATAGTCCATAAAAAAAAAAACATAGGGTAGAACATGGTCATTTACACAACCTACGATTATTTCCCATTTATTAAGTTGTATTAATTTTTTTTTTAATTTTAATTGCCAACTTCCTTATACAAAATACCATAAATCCACAAATAGACCAAACATTTTTTAAAAGCATTTTAAGCATGTTTAAATGTTTTGTTGTTGTTGTTCGGATGTTGTTGTAGCAAACATTCCCCACACATATTTTAAAATTGAAATGATTTTTGTTTCACCTAACCACAATTTACTAAAACTAATAACCTGTCTGCAGGTCGACTTCGAAGTTAAAACGGCTTTCCTTCTTCCTCGCCTTTTTTTGCTGGTTATCTTGTTGTAGGTCAAGTTTGAGGGCTTGGTTATGGGTGCTTTTGTTTTGATTTGTTTTTTTGTTTTGAGATTCCAAAAACTTGGCTTAATGAAGAAAATCATGTCAAATGAATGTTGTTGACCAAAAATGGTCAATTAAAACTGGTCCAAAAACAATAAAAACAACAACAGCACACACACACACAATTCAATGTCATTAACCTTTTTTGGTTTGGGTTCAAAATTCAAATAAATTGTAATGATATGAAGGGCCTATGAAAAGGAAAAAGATATCTGTAAGTAGTAGGAATAACCGTTACTACAAAATAGTAAAATTTTTATCAGGTCCATATTCCCACCTATTAATGGGATTGGTCATTCCAATTTTAAAATATTCTCCATAGCCCAACACCTTGACCTTCTCCATTGTTTTCATTTTTTTAACAGATATATTTCGAAACAAATAGACCCGTCAATACAGCTCTTGCAAATTTCAGATAGAAAATACCAGAGGCAGTTTTTCCCAAAAAAAGAAATGGCTCCCATGAAATATTTTATGAACCCCAATAAATCGAAATTTACATTCAATTAACTCGAAGTGACAATTCCCCTCAAACTCACTCAAAAGGTTGTGGGTCTATTGATTTTTATTATGATTTCACCTTTACATAGGCTTTTGTCCGCTAATCTCACCTTACAAATGGCTTAATTAACTAACAAAATAGTCAATGAATATATCATCAAGATGCTATAAAATCGATTCACACGTGGTGACAATGAAGGTTAATTGGCCTAGACTTCCTCTTTTGAAATGGAAATAAATCTGCCCATCACTTCAAAGCTGCTGCACACATTAATTTGTTGTCAAACAAATAAACGATTAGCACCTTTGTTTCGAATCTTTCGGGGAATTTTTATCTCAAACACTCCAAGAGCTGCCTCATCTGCTTGCGCAAGTACCCATGCTTCAGATTCATATAACAGCACGGGTAGTATCAGCGTCTTGTAGAGTATGAGTTTGGTCTGGCGGGAGGTGGCCTTGCTTTTGAGTTGTTTGCTCAGATCATAGCAGTATCGGTTGGCCATCACTATCCTTCTTTCAAAACTGATGTCATTCGTTTTGCTTATGGCGGTACCAAGGTATATAAAATATTTGACTACCTCGAAGCTATAGTTCTCAAGCTATAGTTCTCAAATTGTACTGCAAATCAAAAATGGAACAATGTGCGTATAATTGATGATATGCATCATACGCTCCAATGTCCACATAAGTTTAAGAATAATGTTAAGGCTGTTATGGGTCAATAGAAGGCCGGGATTTTTTAAATGATAATTTGTCATGCCTACACAAGGCGTGACCTTTTAGGGCGTGGATATTTTAAAGAATAATTTTTCAAGGCCTACACAAGAGTTACTGACTTATTTAACTGGCTTGTTACAGAACGGTTGTTCCATAATCCGAGCTTAAAAAAGATTTCCAAGCGCGTCAGTCTTGTGCGCAAATCCAATAATTTCAAAGACCACGTTCCAAGATGTTGTTTTCTACATGGTCTTTCCATCTAATTCGTGGCCTTCCCCTTCTACGGGAACCATCAGTAGGCTCACTTTGTATATGCCTTTTGAGCTGAGGCATTCTCATTCATTCGCACAACATGGCCTAGCCACCGTAGTCGCTGCAGCTCAATAAGACTGACTATGTCGGCCCGTAGATCTTTCGGAGAATTTTTGTCTCACAAACACTCCAAGAGCTGCCTCATCTGCTTGCGCAAGTACCCATGCTTCAGATCCATATAACAGCACGGGTAGTATCAGCGTCTTGTAGAGAGTGAGATTGGTCTGTCGGGAAGTGGCCTTGCTTTTCAGTTGTTTGCTCAGACCATAGTAGCATCTGTTGGCCATCACAAGCCTTCTCCGAATTTCAAAACTGATGTCATTCGTTTTATTTATGGCGGTACCAAGGTATATCTTTGATTACCTCGAAGCTGTAGTTCTCAAGTTCCACAGTTGGACCGAGTCTACTGGACGTCTTGCGCGTTGATACCATCAGCATGGTCTTTTCGCCGTTTACTGCCAGACCCACTTTGGCAGACTCACGCCTTCTCAATTTTTTCAAAGGTGGCTGTTACCGCTCGCAATGTTCGACCCATTATGTCGATGTCATCGGCGTAGGCGAGTAACTGGTGTTGTTTGGTGTACAGAGTGCCATTTCTGTTCACCTTTGCCTCTCGTATGACCTTTTCCAGCAGAATGTTAAAAAAGTCACACGACAAACTTTCACCTTGTCTGAAATCTTGTGCGGTATTAAAAGGCTCCAAGAGGTCATTTCTGCCTTTAACTGCTGATCTTGTGCCAGTTAAAGTTATCCTGCATAGCCGTATTAATTTTGCAGTAATGCCGACATGGCTTTAAACACCTCTGAACGGATAGGACTGTCGAATGCGGCTTTATAGTCGACGATGAGGTGGAATGTGTTGATGTGTTTGTCATGGGTTTTTTTCAGGATTTTGCGCAGAGTGAAAATCTGGTTAACGGTGGATTTGCCAGGCCTGAAGCCGCATTGGTATGGTCCAATAATGTCATTGTCCATTGGCTTCAGTCGTTCACACAGTACGGTGGATAGCACTTTATATGCGATGGGAAGGAGACTTATTCCTCTATAGTTGACACATATCGTCTGGTCTCCTTTTTTGAGCACAGGACACAGGATGCTGAGGTTCCAATCATTGGGCATGCATTCTTCTAGCCAAATTGTACTAATCAGGTGGTGCATGCTCCTGACCAGCATCTGGCCACCTGTCATGAATAGTTCGGCTGATAACCCATCGACTTCTGCTGCTTTATCGTTCTTGAGCCGATTGATTGCTATTCTGACCTCATCTTGGCTAGGTGGTATACACTCTATACCGTCATCTATTATTGGTTCTGGGGTATCCACTTCACTGCTACTATTTGATACCAAATGTTTTTCAAAATGCTCCTTCCAGATCCTCAGCACGCTGTCTGTATCTGTCACCAGGTTTACTACTTTATCTCTACAGGTGGATGTGCCTGCACCAAAGCCTTCAATTTGGTGTTTTACTCGTTGATAAAATTTCCGGACTTCATTCCAACTCCTGTACATCTCAATTTGCTCACGCTCACGTTTTTCTTGTTCTTTCTTCTTTTTTTCTGAAAATACGTTTCTCCTCTCTCCTTTTCTTCCGATAGTTGTCTATCGTGTTGCTACTGTCCGCAGGGTTGCCCTATACGCTGCGTTTTTCACATCAGTAGCATTACGACACTCCTGATCGTACCACGGATCGCATCTTGATGGTGGTCTTTGGTACTCAAGTGTTGCTTTTGCTGCAGATTGTAGAAGTGGGCAATTCTCTGCCAATGTGCTTCTATATTATTATCGGGACAAGGGGTGCTTTCGTCAAGCAGTTGGGTAAGTTGAGCGGAGTAGGCCTCGGCTACCTGTTGTTGTTGTTTTCGACGTCAAATTTCCGTGTTACATTAGATCTCACCTTTGCTGCTACATTAAGACGGGTGCGTACCTTAGCTGCCACAAGGTAATGGTCCGGATCGATATTCGATATTCTCGGATCGATCGGACATCTAAAACAGTGAATGAATGCCTTCCCTCTATCACAACATGATCCATTTGATTTCTCGTTGTTTGATCTGGATCTAAATATCGAGTGGCCTTGTGTATATCGAGATGCTTGAATCTGGTGCTGCTAACAACCATATTTTTTGCTGCCGCGAAGTCAATCAACCTCATGCCGTTGTCTGATGTTTCTTCATGGAGGCTGAATTTTCCGACGGTTGGGCCAAAGATATTTTCTCTTCCGATTTTTGCATTAAAATCTCTTAGCAGGATTTTAATGTCATGGCCAGGGCAACGGTCATATGCTGTTTCTAGGCGCTAGTAAAATATGTCTTTGGTATGTTCATCTTTGTCTTCGGTCGGAGCATGGGCGCAAATATGACTGATGTAGAAGAACTTCGCGTTTATACGGATTCTAGCAATTCGCTCTACTCTATTGGAGTGAATCTGGAGGCGAGGTCTTTTATTCTCCTGTTAACCATAAATCCGCAGCTAAATTCATGTCTAGTTTCAAGGTCGTAATCTTCTGATTTACTTACGCCAGTCCCTTCTGTAGAGCCATCGCATTTCCTGTAAGGCAATAATATCGGCTTTGTACTTCTTGAGTACATCCACCAAAGCGAACACTTCGCCTGTTCTGTACAAGTGCGCACATTCCAAATGCAGATTCGCTGATCGTGGTCCTTTATACGTTTGCGGGGGTCGTCAACATTAGGGGGGTTTGGTTTTCTTTTTCTTTGCTTTTTCATAGTAGCAGGGGTTTTCCGAGTGTGGGCAACTAACCCGACGTCTCAACCCACTTTTTTATAGTTCTTATGGGTGAACTAGCGGCACATTTTAGCTCACTATTTCATCGGGTGAAATAGTGGCACCACGGGAAGGTCAGTGTCCACAATTGAGATAAAAGAGGGACGAAGATAAGCCGGGACTTCGCCATGTTAAAGCCAATCAGAGCCGTTGCTTGGTATATATCATCCCCTACTCGAGTAGTCGAAAGTCAATTTTCCACGCCTTCTGTAGAGCCTTAAAAAATAATCTTTAGAAAATCGACGCCTTCTGTAGAGCCTTGAAAAAGATTCTTTAAAAAATCCACACCTCTAGGCCTCTGTGAATTTTTTAGTTTCTTAACACTGTCCACCACTACCTGCGCATTATTACTGCTGAAGTAATCAAACCATCAGTAAAATTTATGACACTAGAAAAATCACACAACCTTTTATGTTTATTTTAGGAGAACCTACCCCCCTCCTCCTCCATACTATTCCACAGTACACTTATCTGGCCATCATAAACCCATAACACCTCAATTTTATTGCCTGCTGGTTTCAAATACGCTTAAATTCGATTTGAAGTCTTTTTTTGAAGATTCACCCATCGATTTACCTTGAAGTCGTTAATATGGAAATTATGCTCCCAAAAATAACAACAACAGCAACAACGAAGACGACAACAGCTACAACAAAACGTTATTTTTTCTAACAAGTGAATGAACTGTGATTTATTGGAATCACTTGATTTGATTTTTTTTTTTTGAGTTTTTTTGGAAATTGAAGTTACGCGCTACTTAAAACACTTGTTATGAAGTGACGGGGGAGGGGTGCGGGGGTTTATTTTGATTTGTTCCGCATTTCTAAAATATTGATGTGTGATGCAGAGTGATTTCTCTATTAGATGAGGGATTTGAGAAGTGTTGCTATTTTTTTAAAGATAATTGCATGAAGGAAATGATTCAGAAGATGAGTTATTTTTATAATTTAATTATTATTAACAATTATTGAAAAAAAACAATTAAAAAATTATTAATATATTTTTTTCGATTTTTCAGATCTGCTGAGGAAATGACTTTTATGGTATGTAAATAATAAAAAAATAATAAATATTAAATAAATAAAAGTTTTGAAAATGTTATTCTTTAAAAAATCCACGCCTTCTATAGGCCCTAGAAAAAATATTCTTTAAAAAATCCACGCCTTCTATAGGCCCTAGAAAAAATATTCTTAAAAAATTTCACGCCTTCTATAGGCCCTAGAAAAAATATTCTTTAAAAATTTCACGCCTTCTATAGGCCCTAGAAAAAATATTCTTTAAAAATTTCACGCCTTCTATAGGCCCTAGAAAAAATATTCTTTAAAAATTTCACGCCTTCTATAGGCCCTAGAAAAAATATTCTTTAAAAAATCCACGCCTTCTATAGGCCCTAGAAAAAATATTCTTTAAAAAATCCACGCCTTCTATAGGCCCTAGAAAAAATATTCTTTAAAAAATCCACGCCTTCTATAGGCCCTAGAAAAAATATTCTTTAAAAAATCCACGCCTTCTATAGGCCCTAGAAAAAATATTCTTTAAAAAATCCACGCCTTCTATATGCCCTAGAAAAATTATTCTTTAAAAAATCCACGCCTTCTATAGGCCCTAGAAAAAATATTCTTTAAAAAATCCACGCCTTCTATAGGCCCTAGAAAAAATCCACGCCTTCTATAGGCCCTAGAAAAAATCCACGCCTTCTATATGCCCTAGAAAAAATATTCTTTAAAAAATCCACGCCTTCTATATGCCCTAGAAAAATTATTCTTTAAAAAATCCACGCCTTCTATAGGCCCTAGAAAAAATATTCTTTAAAAAATCCACGCCTTCTATAGGCCCTAGAAAAAATCCACTCCTTCTATAGGCCCAAGAAAAAATCCACGCCTTCTATATGCCCTAGAAAAAATATTCTTTAAAAAATCCACGCCTTCTATATGCCCTAGAAAAATTATTCTTTAAAAAATCCACGCCTTCTATAGGCCCTAGAAAAAATATTCTTTAAAAAATCCACGCCTTCTATAGGCCCTAGAAAAAATCCACGCCTTCTATAGGCCCTAGAAAAAATCCACGCCTTCTATAGGCCCTAGAAAAAATATTCTTTAAAAAAATCCACGCCTTCTATAGGCCCTAGAAAAAATCCACGCCTTCTATAGGCCCTAGAAAAAATATTCTTTAAAAAAATCCACGCCTTCTATAGGCCCTAGAAAAAATATTCTTTAAAAAATCCACGCCTTCTATAGGCCCTAGAAAAAATATTCTTTAAAAAAATCCACGCCTTCTATAGGCCCTAGAAAAAATATTCTTTAAAAAATCCACGCCTTCTATAGGCCCTAGAAAAATATTCTTTAAAAAATCCACGCCTTCTATAGGCCCTAGAAAAATATTCTTTAAAAAATCCACGCCTTCTATAGGCCCTAGAAAAATATTCTTTAAAAAATCCACGCCTTCTATATTTTAAAAGTACAGTCTGTGTTTTGGTGACAAATTAAAAAAAAATCTAAAAACAAATTTAAGAAACAAGTATGTGTTTTAAGTCTTTTGTTTTATAGTGGGATTTTTTTGCTTTCAGTGGAAATACATTTTAAAAGTGGCAATATAAAACATATTTTTTTAATGTTTATATTAAAGATTTATATATTTTTTTTCTATTTAATATTCCGAACAAGAATTCTGTTTTTAATTTTTTTACTTTCACAAAAATATTTGTTTTGAAACAGAATTTGTTTGATAATGGCATTCACTCTATTAATTTGTTTTTAATTGCGGGATACTCTTCACGTTTATCAAAATAATTTATTTGACAATTCAATATTTATAAGGTGGGAGATTAAGAGGGGATTAGGGACCCCCCTCTCTGCAGAAAAATAAATATTTTTAAATTTATCTTTAGAACTTCATTTGCTATACTAAATTTAATTTCGAAGTTAGCGATTCATTTAAAAAAATTACAAATATCGCTAACTTTGGTGTAGGCTTTCCCATGTGTGTGTGAGTGCGTTCCATCACACCCCTAGTTTTGTAATTAACCCATTAACACAGCATTTAAGGTGTAACTAATTTTGCTGTTGTTGATTTTGAGTTTTTTTCCTCCCAAACAAATCATCGTCGTCATGGGAAATGGCACAGAGTGGAGCGTCGTGTTCATTCATCTTCGGGGTATGTAATTGTGTTTGTGTGGATTTTTTGCAACTTCATTATTTTTTTTTAATTTTTTATTGTGATTATATCAGTTATTTATATGAGCGTATCGCATCATCATTCATACAAATCTCTACCTAGTTACCTACATAGCTACATTCATTCATTCATTGGGAGAGATTAAAAAAATGATAGTGAAATTAAGTCATTGACAATATGGAATTTTTTAAAAAATATTTTTTGAAGAACCTATAGAAGGCGTGGATTTTTTAAAGAATATTTTTGTAAGGGACCTACAGAAGGCGTGGATTTTTTAAAAAATATTTTTGTAAGGGACCTATAGAAGCCGTGAATTTTTTAAAGAATATTTTTCAAGGCTCTACAGAAGGCGTGGCTTTTTTAAAGAAATTTTTTTCAAGGCTCTACAGAAGGCGTGGATTTTTTAAAGAATATTTTTGTAAGGGACCTATAGAAGACGTGGATTTTTTAAAGAATATTTTTCTAAGGGACCTATAGAAGGCGTGGATTTTTTTAAAGAATATTTTTGTAAGGGACCTACAGAAGGCGTGGATTTTTTAAAGAATATTTTTGTAAGGGACCTATAGAAGGCGTGGATTTTTTAAAGAATATTTTTGTAAGGGACCTATAGAAGGCGTGGATTTTTTAAAGAATATTTTTGTAAGGGACCTATAGAAGGCGTGGATTTTTTAAAGAATATTTTTGTAAGGGACCTATAGAAGGCGTGGATTTTTTAAAGAATATTTTTGTAAGGGACCTATAGAAGGCGTGGATTTTTTAAAGAATATTTTTGTAAGGGACCTATAGAAGGCGTGGATTTTTTAAAGAATATTTTTGTAAGGGACCTATAGAAGGCGTGCATTTTTATATCTTTCACCACACTGTGGTACAGGGTATTATGTCTTTGTGCATAGGTTTGTAACAAGCAAAAGGAAACGAGATAGACACATGGCTCCTTTTGATAATATGCATAGAATCACTTTTTAAGTCGATTTATCCGTCCGTCTGTCTGCCGATGTTAATTTGTAGACAAAGTGCAGGACGCATTTTTGATTCGAATTGGATGAAATTTGGCACAGCTCATTTATTTGGCCCAAGGACGAACCCTATTGAAGTTGGGAAAAATCGGTTCAGATTTAGATATAGCTCACATATATTTATTTCGTCTGAATGGTGCACCAAAGTCCCTATATATCCTTCGATTTGCACGAAAGATGTGTGTTATATTTCGTAAAAATCGGTTCAGATTTAGATATAGGTCCTATATATATTTTCGCCCGATTTTATGTAAATGGCGCACCAAACTCTTTAGATTTGCACAAAATTCAGCATAGCGTACTGAATTAAGTGTAGAAAGATGTGTGTTAAATTTCGTAAAAATCGGTTCAGATTTAGATATAGCTCCCATATATATTTTCGTCCGATTTTAGGTAAATGGAGCACCAAAGTCCCTATATATCGTTCGATTTGCACGAAATTTGTCACTATTTTTTGTACAACTGGGAGCGTTCTGAATTAAGTCTAAAAAGGTGTGTGTTAAATTTCGTAAAAATCGGTTCAGATTTAGATATAGGTCCTATATATATTTTCGTCCGATTTTATGTAAATGGCGCACCAAACTCTTTCGATTTGCACAAAATTCAGTATAGCGTACTGAATTAAGTGTAGAAAGATGTGTGTTAAATTTCGTAAAAATCGGTTCAGATTTAGATATAGCTCCCATATATATTTTCGTCCGATTTTAGGTAAATGGCGCATCAAAGTCCCTATATATATTTCGATTTGCACGAAATTCGGCATAGCGTACTGAATTAAGTCTAGAACGATGTGTGTTTAGCTTCGTAAAAATCGGTTCAGATTTAGATATAGCTCCTGTATATATTTTCGACCGATTTTATGTAAATGGTGCACCAAAGTCTCTATATATCCTTCGATTTGCACGAAATTTGGCACAGCGTCCTGAATTAAGTCTAGAAAGTTGTGTGTTCAATTTCGTAAAAATCGGTTCAGATTTAGATATAGCTCCGGTATATATTTTCGTCCGATTTTAGGTAAATGGCCCATGAAAAGTCCCTATATATCCTTCGATTTGCACGAAATTTGGCATATCGTACTAAATAAAGTCTAGAGTGATGTGTGTTAAATTTCGTGAAAATCGGTCCAGATTTAGATATAGCTCCGTATATATTTTCGAAGAATGACATGTTTACGGATCCAATTTCATTTTACTGGTCCTTTAAAAATGCGACGTCTGTTTGGATTCATATGTTGAATATACCTAACGTGGTGAAGGGTATCATATAGTCGGCCCCGACCGATTTTACTACTATCCTTACTGGTTTTTTTGTTAAAAATATTGCCAATATTTTGAAAGTATCTTCGATTTTGTTTTTGCAAAATAGTCAGGCTGAATCCCAGTTTGTTGTTTTTATAAAAAAAAAACAACTATTTATTAGTGGGGAATGTATGGCATTGTTTGCCGAGGGGTATGGCAAAAATTTAGTTTCGGATCACGCCACTGATCCTCATCAGTTCCCTTAGTTTTTTGTTGGGATATTCTCTATTGCTTCTATAAAAAACCTTTCATACCCAAATGTCTCTTGTAACAAAGCGAAGTACTTAGCTGACCAACGACATAAACTGCATGAAATTTAGCCTCACTTGAGGTTAACAAGGCATTTACAAACAATACCACACCTTTCCCACTGTTGTGTGTTGTCACATCGCGACAAATGCACACAACGACTTTGTTGGTGTTGCTAGTATACAGCAACAAACCAAACAGTTCAACCGTGCCTGCGTCTACAACTTCAGTAGTGTACTGAAGTATCTTCGATTCTAATATTCTTTTGTGAATAACAAAAAAAAAATTATTATTTCAAAATTCATCCAATAGCAATATCGTCACATTCCATCACATCACTTATTATATAATTTATATATACTAGTATGTGAGTATCTAGTGCAAATTACTATAATTAATAATAAGCTGAAGCAGCATAAAGTGAATCAAGCTGCTGAACTGAGATGAGCGCATGCCACATAAAACAACAACAACAACAACCACGACAACAAAAATCCACACGCAAATCATAAATAATGCCAAGCGTATAAATTATAGATGGATGGTTGGATGAATGATTTGTGAGTGACTGAATTGGTTATCTGGCTTGGCTTTTGTTGTCCCAGTGAAGCTCGAAACAATGAGCCGTTTGTTTCAACGAGAACGAAAAAAACCAACACCAACTTCAATAACAAAAATCAATGAGGCAAATAAATATTTTAATGCATGCTAAGGAATTAAGCGTGACTACACACGTGAATATATATATGTAGATTTATATATACTTTTAAATTTGACAATCTGTCGTGTTTCTTTTTGCCACAATAAAATATGATTTATGTGTGGTGAATGGCAGTCGTATTAGTTAATATTTTTTTTTATTTTTTGCCAAGTGATTATTTTATTTTAAATCACGTTTGTCCTCTTTTCGTTTAGGAGTTTTTTTTTTTGTCACTTGATGTATTTGTTTATTATTTTTCTACAAAAAGATGAAACCCAAATAAAAAATAATAATAAAAGTAAAAAAATGTGACTTCGTGGGCAATTAACAAAAAAATTAAACGTTTGTGTCTTCAGTCTTTTGTATTAAGTAATTTAGGATCAGAGAATAAAATGGAAAGAATATAAAAAATCCTCAGGTAACGTAGTGAATTCTACTTTCTATAGAAAAAAATCCTCAGTCCCTTAAATGACTATTTTCTATAGAAAAAAATCCTCAGGTCCCCCTGAGGTGTCTTTTTTCTATAGAAAAAAATCCTCAGGTCCCCTGAGGTGTCTTTTTTCTATAGAAAAAAATCCTCAGGTCCCCTGAGGTGTCTTTTTTCTATAGAAAAAAATTCCTCAGGTCCCCCTGAGATGTCTTTTTTCTATAGAAAAAAATTCCTCAGGTCCCCCCTGAGGTGTCTTTTTTCTATAGAAAAAAATTCCTCAGGTCCCCCTGAGGTGTCTTTTTTCTATAGAAAAAAAATGCCTCAGGTCCCCCTGAGGTGTCTTTTTTCTATAGAAAAAAATTCCTCAGGTCCCCTGAGATGTCTTTTTTTCTATAGAAAAAAATTCCTCAGATCCCCTGAGGTGTCTTTTTTTCTATAGAAAAAAATTCCTCACGTCCCCTGAGGTGTCTTTTTTCTATAGAAAAAATTCCTCAGGTCCCCTGAGGTGTCTTTTTTTCTATAGAAAAAATTCCTCAGGTCCCCTGAGGTGTCTTTTTTTCTATAGAAAAAATTCCTCAGGTCCCCTGAGGTGTCTTTTTTTCTATAGAAAAAAATTCCTCAGGTCCCCTGAGGTGTCTTTTTTTCTATAGAGAAAAATTCCTCAAGCGCACTGAGATGTCTTTTTTCTATAAAAAAAAATCCTCAGGTCCCTGGAGTGACTTTTTTTCTTTAGAAAAAAATCCTCAGGTATAAAAAAATTATTATTAACGTTTGTTTAAATATGTAAATACTTAACCATTACCTCTGTAATAGCTTTCCCATTATGGCAATTGCAAATCATTACCAGCGATATTGGTAACAATTGAAACATAACGTATTCACTTTTTTAAAACGCATTTTATTTATTTTTTGTTTATTTTGTTTTTATTTCAAACGGAAATTTATTACAAACACCGACTGACATAATCTCAACAATCATTTTTCCACCTTTATGCAATTCAAATGACATTTCATAAAAAAAAAAACTCCAATGGAAAAGGGATCCATAAACCCAGAAATAAAAAAATAAACAACACAAAAGATTAAACAGAAAAATTATAATCTCAAAAATAAACTCAAAAAAATATATTCAAAAGCACACAAATGGGTATCGAAGTGAATTTGAAAGTTTTACGAAAAACGGAGCGTAACGTAAACACCAATTACACACAATTACTTTTACACTTGATGGTGAGGGATTCCGTCATGACAAATGAAGTGCGAATGTTTTTGTTATCGTTTTCTTTCATTTTTTTCATTCGAGGGCAAAAAGGGGTGGATCAGGGTATCGTTTTCATGCAATGTTAACATTGAACAACTCCGGCATCTCTCCCTTTTGATGTGATGTGCAAGTGGCCAAGGTGATAGGCCAATCTCCAAAATTACTGAAATATCGTAAAATGGGAAGTTTCAAATCAATTGCGGGTTTAGAAACTGTATTCGATAAAATGATTATAAATAGTGTGATTTCAAATCATAACTCCTCAAATATTTCTTTAGAAAATGTCTGTTTGCCAAGATGATCAAGTTCGCGTCATAAGTCTTTTGTTTTCAAAAGCAATTGGTCCCAGTGCTCATATCACCTTAAAGTTTGAAATCTTCATTGAATCTTCAATTTTTATTTCAGATTTCATTCAATACACTGCCAATAGGTCAAATTACCTCAGCCAACCACCGCGTCCTAAGCAGCGCGCACATCTTCCTCTGCCGATAGAGTAATTGTGATTGCCAAATTCACCGCATTTTGTGGGGAGTGTCCCACGGCTATTAAAAATACCAAGAGTTAAATAACTGTAATCTAGCGGTGATTAATTTTATACCTAACTGTCTGTTTGCATATAAACATAAATCTATAAAAACCACTCATTAATTATGGCCATAATCATAATACGCAACACACAGGGTTTGGGTACCAACAACAAATTAAAAAAAATATCAGAAATTTTTTAGGAATAATATGGTCTTAAGGGATTCTTTCTATAGAAAAAAGACACCTCAGGGGACCTGAGGAATTTTTTCTATGGAAAAAAAGACACCTCAGGGGACCTGAGGGATTTTTTCTATAGAAAAAAGATACCTCAAGGGACCTGAGGAATTTTTTTCTATAGAAAAAAGCCACCTCAGGGGACCTGAGGAATTTTTTTCTATAGAAAAAAGCCACCTCAGGGGACCTGAGGAATTTTTTTCTATAGAAAAAAAGCCACCTCAGGGGACCTGAGGAATTTTTTTCTATAGAAAAAAGACACCTCAGGGGACCTGAGGAATTTTTTTCTATAGAAAAAAAACAGACCTCAGGGGGACCTGAGGATTTTTTTCTATAGACGGGCCTGAGGAAGTTTTTCTATAGAAAAAAGAGACCTCAGGGGACCTGAGGAATTTTTTTCTATAGAAAAAAAGAGACCTCAGGGGACCTGAGGAATTTTTTTCTATAGAAAAAAAAAGAGACCTCAGGGGACCTGAGGAATTTTTTTCTATAGAAAAAAAGACACCTCAGGGGACCTGAGGAATTTTTTTCTATAGAAAAAAGACACCTCAGGGGACCTGAGGAATTTTTTTCTATAGAAAAAAGACACCTCAGGGGACCTGAGGAATTTTTTTCTATAAAAAAGAGACCTCAGGGGACCTGAGGAATTTTTTCTATAGAAAAAAGAGATCTCAGGGGACCTGAGGATTTTTTTCTATAGAAAAAAGAGTCCTCAGGGTGCTGAGGAATTTTTTTCTATAGAAAAAAAGACACCTCAGGGGACCTGAGGAATTTTTTTCTATAGAAAAAAAAGACACCTCAGGGGACCTAAGGAATTTTTTCTATAGAAAAAAAGACACCTCAGGGGACCTGAGGAATTTTTTTCTATAGAAAAAAAGACACCTCAGGGTACTGAGGATTTTTTTTTTAAAGTGTCCTCATAGACCTGAGAATTTTTTTCTATAGAAAAAAGAGTGCGCAGTGGCCTGAGGAATTTTTTCTATAGACAAAGGACACCTCAGGGCACTGAGGATTTTTTCTATAGAAAAAGGTCACCTCATGGATTTGAGGTATTTTTTGCTCTAGAGAATATATGCAAACATTTCTTTTATATTTAAAAAAATAAAATTATGCAACTGCTAATCACTGCAGATCGAAATTAGCTGCCCCCACTCATTGGAAGTCATCAAGTGTGGGATTAAGGTTTTGTTTTCATTTTTTTTCGATTTTGATGTTTTGCTAATTTGTTTGAATGCTGAACAAAACAAAAACTCAATAATCCGCTATCCGGATAATGATCTCTGTGGAGAGGGTTTTGTAATGAAACACCTCATTCGAGCATCGCTTAAGCATGGGTGTTAAGCTGACGAAGTCTTCTTTACGAAATTTATGATTTGTCACGGAGCCATATATAGTTTCCACTCACAACGCCGCCAATTAATAAGCGTTGATAATGGCAGCTTATAAATCAATCATCCGACGAGATGTCCACCCACATTTGTTGCCATTTCGGTTTTAATGATATCGCGCATAACAAGTGTAGCTGAGGTGCTTATGAGAGAGCGTGGCCAAAAATGGAAAACAAAAACAAATTAATTTTGATGTAATCGGTGAGATAATCGTGGATAATTTTTTGTAATTTTTTTCGGTTCCCAAAAAAATTGGAACAAAACGGTAAGCAAATATTAGCGGAACCATTCTCTATTTGGAATCGATCTTTTAGAGGCATATAATATTTATGTATTAAAACCCGGCCTTCGTCTAGAGCATCTCCCACCTGCTTCTTTATCGGCCCCTTCATGCCAAACAGAACTTGTTCACTATGGAAATTTTTGTTTCGCCACAAGCCTAATAAGATTTGCTGGTCTGGTTTTTGGTGGCCAAGTTTCTTCTAGCTTTTGAAGAGTAATTACACAACAACTTTAGCAATGAGTTCGAACGAACAGCCGAACGAACGTCCGACCAGTTAGTAACTGGTGTAGCTGCAACAAAATCTTGTCACTTAACTAGTCGGGCTTGTTGCAGTTATCTGCAAAAACTCTATTAGAAGCCAGCAAAGACACCACCAGCAGGCCACGACAGCTTAGAGCGACAACGGCCCAAGGCATGTGTGCCATGGTCATATGACTGGTACTTAAATGCAGCATTCAAACATTGCAACAAATCTCCAAAACATGAAATTCATTTGCCCGACATCAGCATCAGTCATGACTTAGAAGCAATGGATATGCCGCAGCAGCGGGGTATTAGCTGTGGATGATGGCACGACGAACTACAACACAAATTAAGAGCTTCTTTTAAAACTTCATTAATCGGAAAATCGCCTTAAGAGATGAACAATTTTCAAACCATAAAGTTGTCATAATCGATGTGGTAGAATAGCTTCGGGGGTGGTGGAAATATGGGAGAGGATGTGGGGTAACAATTGCAATTAAAATAGGGTTCCCATGGAACTATCATCAAGGTGAAATCATAGAAATTGCAACTTGGGAATTTGTCTATAGAAAAACTATATTCAAGGGGTCAGAGGATTTTTCGATAAGAAAAATAGATCTAGAGATATGACTTTTTGCTATAGAAAAAATACACTTCAGGGGCCTGAGGGGTTTTTTTCTATAGAAAAAAGACACCACAGGGTACTGAGGAATTTTTTTCTTAGAAAAAAGACACCTCAGGGTACTGAGGAATTTTTTTCTATAGAAAAAAGACACCTCAGGGTACTATAGAAAAAAGACACCTCAGGGTACTGAAGATTTTTTTTTATAGAAAAAAGACACCTCAGGGTACTGAGGAATTTTTTTCTATAGAAAAAACACACCTCAGGGTACTGAGGAATTTTTTTCTATAGAAAAAAGACACCTCAGGGTACTGAGGATTTTTTTTCTATAGAATAAAGACACCTCAGGGTACTGAGGAATTTTTTTCTATAGAAAAAAGACACCTCAGGGTAGGATTTTTTTCTATAGAAACAGAGGAGGAGGATTTTTTCTATATTAAAAAGACACCTTAGATGGTCCTGACGATTTTTTTTGCTATAGAAAAAGAGGAGGAGGATTTTTGTTCTATATAAAAAAGACACCTCAGACGGGCCTGAGGAATTTTTTCTATATAAAAAAGGCACCTCAGACGATCCTGAGGATTTTTTTTTCTATAGAAAAAAGACACCTCAGACGGTCCTGAGGATTTTTTCTATAGAAAAAAGACACCTCAGGGTACTGAGGAATTTTTTTCTATAGAAAAAAGACACCTCAGACGGGCCTGAGGGCTCCTCAGTTGCCTGAGGATTTTTGTTTTATTTTTTTTCTTTAAATATTTTTTTAAGAATGATTTATTATCCAATTTATTTTTTTTCTACAAACTCAGCAGTGTCTGCAGCAATCTCTAATTATCAACAACCAAGAATGGTAAGACAAAATAGCGTCTAATAAGCCGGTCAGTTAGCCAGTCAGGCAGGCAGGCAGCCAGCATAGAAAACTTCCTTCCATTAATCATGTTTTTGTGTCGGATTGAATGTTGTAATCCATATTTTTTGGGGGGTGGCGGTAAGAAATGAAAATGCAAACAAAATATCCCGCACAAAACAGTCCCACTTATATTCATTCATGAAACAATGGTGGTCACCCCAGACCAAAATTAAATTTTTCTGCTTGCTTGGCAAGTTTTGCTTTGGACGTGCTATTAACACAGTCTACACAGTAGCCATTGTCATTTGCCAGCAACAACAACAACAATGATGGTCACAATGACACTACTACTTGCCACCGGACAAAACAACGGCTTGGAGAGCATTGCTGCTGCACTACCCTGCATTATTGGCCACATAAGGCAGAAATTTATTTCAACAATGATTGTCTCTCAGGCAGGCTTGAAAATCACAACAATAACAACAATCCTAATAATGCCAGATGTGCGGAAAAAATCTCTTTAAGCCTAAGTAGGAGGGTAATTCGGAGACTATTTTTCATACAGAAAAACAAAAACACCATAGAAAAACAAAGATCTTAAACAAATCCTAAGGACCCCCTGAGGACTTTTTTCTATAGAAAAAAATTCCTCAGGACGACTTGAGGACTACTTTTTTCTATAGAAAAAAATTCCTCAGGACCCCCTGAGGACTACTTTTTTTTTTATAGAAAAATAAATTCTTCAGGACCACCTGAGGACTACTTTTTCTATAGAAAAAGATTCGTCAGGACCCCTGAGGATTACTTTTTTCTATAGAAAAAAATTCCTCAGGACCCCTGAGGATTACTTTTTTCTATAGAAAAAAATTCCTTAGGACCCCTGAGGATTACTTTTTTCTATAGAAAAAAATTCCTTAGGACCCCTGAGGATTACTTTTTTCTATAGAAAAAAATTCCTCAGTACCACCAGAGGACTACTTTTTTCTATAGAAAAAATTCCTCAGGACCCCTGAGGATTACTTTTTTCTATAGAAAAAAAATCCTCAGGACCCCTGAGGATTACTTTTTTCTATAGAAAAAAATTCCTCAGGACCCCTGAGGATTACTTTTTTCTATAGAAAAAAATTCCTCAGGACCCCTGAGGATTACTTTTTTCTATAGAAAAAAAATCCTCAGGACCCCTGAGGATTACTTTTTTCTATAGAAAAAAAATCCTCAGGACCCCTGAGGATTACTTTTTTCTATAGAAAAAAAATCCTCAGGACCCCTGAGGATTACTTTTTTTTCAGGACTATTTTTTTCTATAGAAAAAAATTCGTCAAGTCCCCTGGACGACTATTTTTTTCTATAGAAAAAATTCCAAATATAGAAAAAAAGACACCTCAGGGCACTGAGGAAATTTCTTCTATAGAAAAAATCACTTCATGGTCCTGAGGAATATTTTTCTATAGAAAAAAGATACCTCAAGGTCCTAAGGATTTTTTTCTATAGAAAAAAACACCTCAGGGTCCTGAGGACTTTTTTCTATAGAAAGGAAGAGATCTCATTAGGCTGATAAGAAGTTTTAGGATTTTTCTAAAGGAATATTTTTTTATAGAACAAGGGGTCCATAGTGTCCGGTAGATTTTTCCTCAGTAGCCTGAGGATTTTTGTTTTGTTTTTTTCTTTAGTTATTTTTTAAGAATGATTTATTTCCTAATTTATTTTTTGTCACAAACTCAGCAGTGTCTGCAGCAATCTCTCATTACAGACCCCTGAGGATTACTTTTTTCTATAGAAAAAAATTCCTCAGGACCCCTGAGGAATACTTTTTTCTATAGAAAAGAGATTCCTCAGTATCCTGAGGACTGTTTTTTTTTATAAAAAAAATTCCTCAGACCCCTGAGGATTACTTTTTTCTATAGAAAAAAATTCTTCAGGACCCCTGAGGATTACTTTTTTCTATAGAAAAAAAATCCTCAGGACCCCTGAGGATTACTTTTTTCTATAGAAAAAAAATCCTCAGGACCGCCTGAGGACAATTTTTTTCTATAGAAAAAAAATTTTCAGGACGCCCTGAGGACTACTTTTTTCTATAGAAAAAAATTCCTCAGTACCCCTGAGGACTACTTTTTTCTATAGAAAAAAATTCCTCATTACACGTGAGGAATAATAAAATTCGTCAGGACCCCTGAGGATTACTTTTTTCTATAGAAAAAAATTCCTCAGGAACAATATTCATTTTTTTCTTCCAAACCAATACTGGTATTCTCCAGTCCCAATACCTTTCTTGTAGTCTATCAATTTTACAAATTGAAAAAATATCGACAGAAAAAAAAAACCAACAGCAATAACACTTGCCGTTGCTCAAACAGTAGCAAACGGAAATCGAAGATTGAATCAACAGCCAATAATCAACAGATCTACGAATGGCTAGAAAGGCGGGAAATCTATTTGAGCGTTTGACCGGCAAACTGTCAGTAGTAGCCGAAGCAACAACAACAACACCGAATGCAGCACCACGACCAGTAGCTGCTGGATTATATCTTTTTAGTTGAAACATAATGAGCTGACAAACTACGTGAAGATTTGACGCTGTGGTCACAATGGATGGATGGGGATAATGGCTGGTGGTGGAGGTAGAGGTGGGGGTAGCTGCTGACTGGAGTGGTGCAATACTTTTCTAAAGTGCTGCTGGCCATAAAGATTGATTATTTCACCAAGTTTGTGTGTGTGTGTGTTTGTGTGGTTAAGATTCTGATAGCTACAAATAATAGTTATGTTGTTGTTGTTATTGTGGTTGTTGTTGTTGCTGCTGTTGATGGTCTTGTCTAAGTAGCAGCAGCTGCTATTGAAGTTTTCCACAATGAAAATGTTATTCCATTGTTCTAAAGTTCTCTCTCCTCTAAACGTTTTGTGATGTTGTTCGCGGCAAAGTTTTGAATAGCCGTGATGGGGGCTATTGTAATGTGTGGAATACATTGTTGGCGTTTTAAGTTTTCAAAATGTTCGGCAAGTAAATCCAAACAAAAAATCTAAAAATTACCAGGTCACTTGGAACATAATGTATACAAAGTACATGGTCGCGATCCTCAGGTGACTATTTTCTATAGTTCCCTAAGGACTATTTTTTATAGAAGAAAATCGAAAATAGAAAAATTTCGTAAAATTAGAAAAATTTCGTAAGTTCACTGAAGCTCCCTGAGGTGACTTTTTTTATAGAAAAAAATTCCTCAGGTCCCAGAAGTGACTTTTTCTATTGAAAAACAAAATTCTCAGATCTCTGAGGTGATTTTTTTCTATTGGAAAAAATCCTCAGGTCCTTGAGATGACTTTTTTCTATTAAAAAAAATCCCCAGGACCCTGAGGTGACTTTCTTCTATAGAAAAAAATCCTCAGGACCCTGAGGTGTATTTTTCGATATAAAAAAATTCCTCAAGTCCCTGAGTTGACTTTTTTCGATAGAAAAAAATTCCTCAGGGCCCTGAGGTGATTTTTTCTATAGAAAAAAATTACTCAAGTCCCTGAGGTGACTTTTTTCTATAGAAATAAATTACGAAGGTCACTGCGGTGATTTTTTGAAATGTGGTAAATCCGAAGATCCCGGTAGTAACTTGTTTTATACTAAGGTGAATTTTCCTATAGAAATAAATTACGAAGAACTCTGAGATAAAGTTCTTCTACAGAAAAAAAGTCTCCTTAGTTGACTTCAGTAGCATTTTTCCCTAAAATCTCAGTCTAAGCCTATAACTTCCCATAATCCGCTAAATAACGCTCTGATAACTTATTCAATTAACAAATATCCGCCGTTTTAAATGAAATCAAAAGTAAATGCTAAAGAAAAGTGATGGAAAGAAATATAGAAATGCCACCGATTTCAGCAGCAGATTTATGATCCATGTTGAGTGGAAAGAAATGAGGTGTTCGAGCTGAGAGGATGAGGAGGAGGGGGTATTGTGTGTGCGTGTGGCACATTGGACAATTGGAATTTTGTTATTGCGAGCTGGAAGTATGAGTGTTCCCACTTCCCTCTCTAGCCACACACACTCATTGCTGATGCGGATCAGTTACAAAAATAAAACAAAAACGGTCACACTACAATGATTCTTGATTAAGAGGCTGGTGATCCACCAGGGGAAGTTGTGAAAACTGAAAGCGAAGCAGAGAGAAAAAGAAACTGATTTGAGATTGAGAAATTCCCGTTTGTCATTTGAGTCAAAGAAAAGTGGGGAAAAAATCAACAACAACCACAACAAGTGCCAAAGATAATTTGTAATTTACATAATGTCTGTCAGTGGTGGTGGTCACTGAGAGACAAATGAAAAAGAGGTCTAATTGTCGGATTATGGTATTGCACAAGAAAACAAATAAATATAAAAAACCAACAACAACAGCAGCAAATGCTTTCAGAAAGTGTTACAATTGCTAGCGACAGTCGCACAGTATTGTAATGCAGGAAAGTGTGAAATATTTCCTCAGTTGACTGAGAACAAAATCAGGTCAGGTCCATTCCAAACAAAAAAATTCTATTGGAAAAAATCCGACATGTCTCTGCGGACACTTTTATCGATAAAAAAATTCATCAGGTCACTGAGGAGACATTTTTCAAAAAAAAATCCTTAAATCCTTAGGTCCCCTGAGGCGACTTTTTTCTATAGAAAAATATGTCTCAGGCCCCTTAGGACACTTTTTTTCTATAGAAAAAATCCCGACATGTCCCTAAGGACACTTTTTTCCATAAAAGTAATGCCGACACGTCCCTGAGGACACTTTTTTCTATAAAAAATATGCCTCAGTTCCCTGAGGACACTCTTTCTATAGAAAAAATATGTAACAGGTCCCTGAGGACACTTTTTTCAATAGAAAAAATATGCCTCAGGTCCCTAAAGATACTTTTTTCTATAGAAAAAATATGCCTCTGGTACCTGAGGTGACTTTTTTCTATAGAAAAAAATTCATCAGGTCCCTGAGTTAACTTTTTTCTACAGAAAAAATTTCGTCAGGTCCCTGAGGTAACAAAATTCCTCAGGTTTCTGTGCTGACTTTTCCTATAGAAAAAAATTCCTCAGGTCACTGAGGTGACTTTTTTCTATAGAAGAAATTTGTGTCAGGTCCCTGAGGTGACTTTTTTCAATAAAACAAATATGACTCAGGTGCCTGAGGTCACCTTTTTCTATAGAAAAAATAAGACTCAGGTCCCTTAGGATAATTTTTTACATAAAAAAATTCCTCAGTGCCACTGAGGTGCCTCGTTTCTACAGAAAAAAATTTCTCAGGTCACTGAGGTGTCTCTTTTCTATAGAAAAAAAATCCTCAGGTCCCTGTGGTGTCTTTTTTTCTATAGAAAAATATTCCTCAGGTCCCTGAGTTGTCTTTTTTCTATAGAAAAAATAATCCTTATGTCCCTGACGTGTCTTTATTCTATAGAAAAAAATCCTCAGGTCCCTGAGGTGTCTTTTTTCTATAGAAAAAAATTCCGCTGGTCCCTGAGGTGTATTTTTTCTATAAAAAAAATCCTCAAGCTTGTCTGAGGTGTTATTTTTTTATAGAAAAAAATTCCTCAGGCTCGTCTGAGGTGTCTATAGAAAAAAATATGCGTCAGGTCCCAGAGGACAATTTTTTCTATAAAAAAATTCCGACAGGACAATTTTTTCTATAAAAAAAATTCCGACAGGACAAGTTTTTCTATAAAAAAATTCCGACAGGACAATTTTTTCTATAAAAAAAATTTCGACAGGTCCCTGAGGACTGTTTTTCTAAAGAAAAAATCAGACAGGTTCCTTAGGACCGTTTTTCTACAAAAAAAATTCTACAGGTAACTTTTTTCTAAAGAAAACATATGCCTCAGATCCCTGAGTTGACTTTTTCTATAGAAAAATATGCCTCAGGTCCCTGATTTGACTTTATTCTATAGAAAAAAATTCCGACAGGTTCCTGATGTGACTTTTTTTATAGAATAAAAATTCCAACAGGTTCCTGTAGTGACTTTTTTCTATAGAAAAAACTTCCGACGGTTCCCTGAGATGGCTTTAAAAAATCCGCAGCAGTCTTTGGAGACTTTTTTACGGTATGGAATTGAGTCTCATTACCCAATCTTAATTATTACAGTAACAACAACAATGTGCTAATAAATCACCGGTAACAATTGCTGACCGCAGTAGTTGTAATGCTGCTGGTCCGATCCAACTTTCCCATGTTGCAAAATCGAAAGCCAGACAACGAACCGAACCAAGTCAAGATTTATTAGCCAAGCGCAGAGTTTTCATTTCGCTGTGGTATTGAGTCATTCTTTATTGAATACAAAACGGCTATTAAATAAGAAATGCATTTTTTGTAATTAAAACAACAAAAACAACAACAAATAATTAACGAAAACAACAACAACTCTTTCTTTCATTGCAGATCAACTAATGCGAAACTAAGAGACCCTCACGAAGTGGCAACAGAAAAACAATAACGAACAACATTTTCACATACAAAGAGGTAAGCGGAACCATCAACTCAACCCAACATCGATGCCTTGTAATCTGTAACCAGAAAAAAACCGACTCTCAAAAATTGTTTTTAAAAATTCACTTCGTTGTCCTTTAAAAATTTTGTTAAGCTGTCAGCGTAATGCCAATTTATCACAAAACCCCACCCACAGTATCGGGTAGCCATGCCACATCGGAAATCGATAATCACACCTCGGAGGCAGCCAAAGTGAAGCGGACCCGTGAACATGCCTATTTCAATTCCTATGACTTCGATGCAATTGAAGTTTTACCCTATGATGAAGACGACGATGAGGAGGGGGAGGGACACAACAATGTGAAGAAGGATGGCCGAGGCCATTCCAAGTCAACAACAACAACAAATAGTCAACAACAGCATTTGAAGTCTAAAACTCAACAACAACTGCCACTACATTCAAGTCAAACAACCAGACAGCATTTACCACCGTCAGCATCAGCATCCTCATCACAATCAGGGCTGCAGCAGCCTAGCTTTGGCTATGTCAGCTCCAAACAGCAACATCATCCCCATACCCCCACCATCACCACCCACAACAAAATCTCCTCAACAAGTAGTGATAATTTCATAGTCGATAAACATTCACATCTCAGCAGCCATGGTGGTGGCGGGGGCCTGGCCTCGAAGCATCCAGGCAACGTCAGCGGCAAACACAGCTCATATCTGCAACGTTTCGGTGTTGCCCTCTTCGGTGGGATAAATGTCAATTCCACAAATGTCCACAGCGCCGGGGACCACAAAGCAAGTAACCACCACCATAATTCAGCCTCTTCGTCACTGTCCACAACATCGACCTCTTCATCGTTTGCCGACGACGATGATGATGAGGAGGATGATATTAAACACTTGAAAGTGTCATCATCGGGTATATCCTCATCTGCCTCCTCGTCACCCTCGGCAAGGCCTAAAGCCAAATGTTGCTCTTCTTCAGCATCATCAACAACATCATCTGCAGCAGCTGCAGCGGGAGCAGGACCATCATCAATGGCTGTGGATAGTCTTGAATCACCAAATATTGCCACTGGAGGGGTTAGTTCAAATGAAGCAACAACACAGGTGGGTATCAACGGTCATATGGGTGCCACCAACAACTCCAATGCGGCTGCAACCTCGGCTGATGGGAATTTCCTGTTACCTCGGGTCATGCTTAAATATCAGAGGTAAGTTTGGATGATTTTTTTGTTTCAATGAATATTTAATAGCAGTAACAATGTCTTTAAGTTCGGCACGACCGAATTTTTTTGTCTCGAAAATAATTCTTAAGGTTTCTGAGGGCACTTTTTTCCACAAAAAGATCATACAGGTCATGAGGACACTTTTTTCTATAGAAAAACAATCCAAAGGACCCTGAAGTCTCTGTTTCTATAGGAACAAATTCGAAGGACCCTGAGGTCTCTTTTTTATAGAAAAAATTCCGGAGGACCCTGAGGTCTCTTTTTTCTATAGGAAAAAATTCCGAAGGACCCTGAAGTCTCTTTTTTCTATAGAAACAATTCCGAAGGACCCTTAGGTCCCCTTTTTCTATAGAGAAAAAATCCAAAATTTTTTCTATAGAAAAAATTCCGAAGGACCCTGAGGTCTCTTTTTTCTATAGAAAAAATTCCGAAGGACCCTGAGGTCTCTTTTTTCTATAGGAAAAAATTCCGAAGGACCCTGAAGTCTCTTTTTTCTATAGGAAAAAATTCCGAAGGAACCTGAGGTCTCTTTTTTTTATAGAAAAAAATTCCGAAGGACACTGAGGTCTCTTTTTTCTATGGAAAAAAATTCCGAACGACCCTGAGGTCTCTTTTTTCTATAGAAAAAAATTCCGAAGGACCCTGAAGTCTCTTTTCTATAGAAAAAAATCCGAAGGACCTTGAGGTCTCTTTTACAGAAAAAAATTCCAAAGGACCCTGAGGTACCACAAAAATTCGTCATGACCCAGAGGACAGTTTTTTCCAATAGAAAAAATCCGAAACGTTACTGAGGAGACCTTTTTCAATTGAAAGAAAATCCGACAGGTGCCTGAGGGCACTTTTTACCCTTAAAAAAAACTTCCAAAGTCCCTGAGAACACTTTTCAATAAAAAAAAACTTCCGGAGGTCCCCGAGGAAACTTTTTTAATATAAAACCAGTAAGAAAGTAGTAAAGTCGGACTTGGCCGACTATATAATACCCTTCGCCACTTTGGTTATATGTATCCTAATAGACGTCGCCTTTTCGAAGGAACAATGACATGAAATAGAACGATCTTAAATTTGCGATCTTTATCTACAAATAAACCGACTAACATAAATCCCAACACATGTCATTCTGCCACCTATTCTAAATCGGACGAAAATATATATGGGAGCTATATCTAAATCTGAACCGATTTTCATGAAACTTAACTCACATCATTCTAGACCTAATTCATTACGCTGTGCTAAATTTCGCGCAAATCGAAAGATATATAGGGACTTTGGTACACCATTTACATAAAATCGGACGAAAATATATATGGGAGCAATATCTAAATCTGAACCGATTTTCAAGAAACTTAGCACACATCATTCTGAACCTAATACAGTACCCTATGCCAAATCTCGTGCAAGTCGAAGGATATATATTGACTTTGGTACACCATTTACCTTAAATCGGATGAAAATATATATGGGAGCTATATCTAAATCGGAACCGATTTTCATGAAACTTAACACACATAATTCTGGGCCTACTTCATTACGCTTGCCAAATTTCTTGCAAATCGAAACATATATAGGGCCTTTGGTGCACCATTTACATTAAATCGGACGAAAATATATATGGGAGCTATAACTAAATCTGAACCGATTTTCACGAAACTTAGCACACATCATTCTGGACCTAATACAGTACCCTATGCCAAATTTCGTGCAAATCGAATGATATATAGGGACTTTTGTACACCGTTTACCTTAAATCGGACGAAAATATATATAGCAGCTATATCTAAATCTAAACCGATTTTCAAGAAACTTAACACACTTTATTCTGGACCTAATTCATTACGCTATGCCAAATTTCTTGCAATTCGAAACATATATAGGGCCTTTGGTGCACCATTTATATTAAATCGGACGAAAATATATATGAGAGGTATATCTAAATCTGAACCGATTTTCACGAAAATTAGCACACATCATTCTGGACCTAATTCAGTACTCTATTCCAAATTTTGTGCAAATCGAATGATATATAGGGACTTTGGCGCACTATTTACCTTAAATCGGACGAATATATATATGGGAGCTATATCTTAATCTGAACCGATTTTACCCACTCTCAATAGGGTTCGTCCTTGGCGGAAATAAGTGACATATGCCAAATTTCATCCAATTCGGATCATAAATGCGACCTGTACTTTGTTTACAATTTGACATGGACAGACGGACGGACATGCATACATCGACTTAAAAAGTGATTCTATGCATATTCTCAAAAGGAACCATGTGTCTACCTCGTTTCCTTTTGCCTGTTACAAACATATGCACAAAAAAATAATACCCTGTACCACAGTGTGGTGAAGAGTATAAAAATTCGACAGGACATTTTATACATAGCAAAAAATTCCGAAGGTCCCTGTGGACACTTTTTTCTATAGAAACAAATTCCTCAGGTCTGTTTTTCTATACCTCAGGTCACCTGAAAAAATTCCGGTCACCTGAGGTGTTTTTCTAACGTCCCCTGAGGTCTGTATTTCTACAGAAAAATATGCCTCAAGTTCCCTGAGGACTCTGTTCTTTCTATAGAAAATAATTCCTCTGGTCCCCTGAGGCCCTTTCTGTAAAAAAATAATTTCGTCAACACACTGTTAGTGTTTTTCTAAATGAATAAACAAAAAAATTGAACTTACCTCTTTGCCCAGATTTCAATATCCTACAAAAGAAAAAAATATCATGTTAGTAACAAATTATATGAAATAGGTTTCATTAATTTTTTTTATTGCATACAAAATCAATTCCCTTGGCCTTCAGAATATCATCAAATAGTATTTCTCCCACTGCCCTGTTCCACGAATTATTGACTATGAGTTGTGGTGCCCTTTTGAAATCTGAAATCACCCACCCCACAACATTTACAGTGGTCTTCGGTCTTAATGATTAGCTTAATTAAGTTGTTAATGAATGATTTAAAAACGAATTATCGTTTCATTAAATTTTCGATTGTCCCCACTTCTCATGGCTTCTGAGTTAACAATACCCTGACTTAAATGCACTTGACTTCGTAGATTACAGCGTTCATTAATGACACCAATCTGTGGCAAGTGGTGTTCAAGTGCCACCAAAATCAACAATTTTAATGTCCCATGTCCCTCACCCCTTTATTCGCCATCAACGTTTTTTCTATTCTTCCGAACACAAAGAAAAACATTTTCAAATCCCTCCAAGCAAGTACCAGCACTGAGTCTGCATTTTGTGGATATTTTATCTGTGCGTTCGTGTGTCTTATGGGAGTTCATTATAGCTATAGAAACTAATAATAAGCTTAAAAACGCCATGTAATGATAGTACTCATCACATGTGACAGTGACGAGGGATATGAACATTTGTTTTCAGCGTCCTGGCGAGTTTTTTTGTATAGAAAAAATTATCCTCAGGGTCCTGGCGAATTTTTTTCTATAGAAAAAAATTATCCTCAGGGTCCTGACGAATTTATTTCTATAGAAAAAAAATTATCCTCAGGGTCCTGACGAATTTTTTTCTATAGAAAAAAATTATCCTCAGGTTCCTGACGAATTTTTTTCTATAGAAAAAAATTATCCTCAGGGTCCTGACGAATTTTTTTCTATAGAAAAAATTATCCTCAGGGTCCTGACGAATTTTTTTCTATAGAAAAAAATTATCCTTAGGGTCCTGATGAATTTTTTTCTATAGAAAAAAATTATCCTCAGGGTCCTGACGAATTTCTTTCTATAGAAAAAAATTATCCTCAGGGTCCTGACGATTTTTTTTCTATAGAAAAAAAATGGACCACAAGGGTCCTGACGATTTTTTTTCTATAGCAAAAAAAATGGACCACAAGGGTCCTGACGATTTTTTTTCTATAGCAAAAAAAATGGACCACAAGGGTCCTGACGAAAAAAATATTGGAGCAGAGGTCCTGACGAATTTTTTTCTATAGAAAAAAATTATCCTCAGGGTCCTGACGAATTTTTTTCTATAGAAAAAAATTATCCTCATGGTCTTGACGAATTTTTTTCTATAGAAAAAAATTATCCTCAGGGTCCTGACGAATTTTTTCTATAGAAAAAATTATCCTCAGGGTCCTGACGAATTTTTTTCTGTAGAAAAAATTATCCTCGGGGTCCTGACGATTTTTTTTCTATAGAAAAAAATTATCCTCAGGGTCCTGTCGAATTTTTTTCTATAGAAAAAAATTATCCTCAGGGTCCTGACGATTGTTTTTCTATAGAAAAAATTATCCTCCAAAATCGTTTCTGTTTTTGTCAGCAGCTCTAAACATTTTTATTGTGATCTCGTTTCAATTCTCAAGTCGTGCCTTCGTCGTCGTGACAAATGACAGTTTCGCAAAGTTAATGACTAAAATGTTTTTGTGTCAGCTTCTGAAACCCAGAAACAAAAACAAAAAAATCTCTACCGTCACTAGCTTAACATCGACGATGTGAAGTCTTACATTATCAGGTATTTGTCACCAGAGGTCAAAAATTACTGGTGGTGGTGGTGATGGTGGTTGGTAGCGCAGTGATAAGAAGCTAAATGAGCGAATGGAAGGCAGACAGACAGGCAAAGCATGAAGTGAATTGATGGAAGGTTTCATTAACTCTTGAGAAGGACTTTTCAGCAGCAGCAACAACAACAATAGTATCACCAGCAATGTTGTACGAAACTGTCAAATATTTAAGTTTCAACTACCGAACATTAATCTTAATTAATGCGATTATGCCATAAGTCATCTGATTCGGAGGTGCACACACACACAAGCATCCATTCCTTCTGGCATTTTGGTTAAGCGATTCTGGTTGTTATTGTCTCTAGGAAGTGTTAAAGTGGCCTACATTTAATGGTTGACAGGTGGGAGATTTATGGTATCAATTAAATTTATGGGAAATTTCTCAGGACCTTTGGACATTAAGTATATTTTTTTCTACTGAAAAAAAAATCGAGTCCTCTGAGGACTACTTTTTTCTTTTGAAAAAAAAATCGTCAGGTCCACTGACGACTTTTTTTTATATAAAAAATTGTCAGGCCCCTAAAGGATTACTTTTTTACAGGAAAAAAATCGTGAGGACCTTGAGGACTGCTCTTTTCTAACTTTTTTTCTTTAGGAAAAAATCGTCAGCAACCTGAGGTGTCTTTTTCTATAGAAAACAAAATCGTCAGCAACCTGAAGATAATTTTTATATAGAAAAAAACTCCTCTGGGCCTCAGAGGTATATTTTTCTACAGAAAAAAATCCACTGTCTTTTTCTGTAGAAAAATATTCTTCAGGCCCCTGAGGTGTCTTTATTCTTCAGAAAAATATTCCTCTGGACTCCAGATGTGTCTTTATTCCATAGAAAAAAATTCCTCAGGTCCCCTGAGGTGTCTTTTTCTATAGAATAAAATTCCTCTGGGCTCCAGAGGTGTCTTTTTCTATAGAAAAAATTCCTCTGGGCCCCAGAGATGTCTTTTTCTATAGAAAAAATTTCTCTGGGCCCCAGAGGTGTCTTTTTCTATAGAAAAAATTTCTCTTGGCCCCAGAGGTGTCTTTTTCTATAGAAAAAATTCCTCTGGGCCCCAGAGGTGTCATTTTCTATAGAAAAATTCCTCTGGGCCCCAGAGATGTCATTTTCTATAGAAAAAAATCCTCTGGGCCCCAGAGGTGTCCTTTTCTATAGAAAAAAATCTTCTGGACGCCAGAGGTGTCTTTTTCTATAGAAAAAAATCCTCTGGTTACCCCCATATTACATTATTATAGAAGTTGTCATTCGGAATAATTTTTTATGTAGAAAAAAATCTCCAATTTACAACGATTAGTATTCTTGGGCCACGTTAAAACGTTACGCTGTGACGATGTTATTTACGAGCATGTGTGCATGTGAGTGTGCTTGTGTGAGCAATAAAGAGGTGAAGGTTGGCGACAGGCGCCTGCCTAACAAAGCCATACATTGGCTTCACCTGTGTCGTTGTTGTTGTCATCGTCATCATCATTGCCGGTTGTGTCCACCATGGGGCTCATGCGAATGTCTTCAATTAGTTGGTGCTCGAAATTGAATGCCATTACACTTGGCTTGGAGGGGATGTTGCAACATCAGCACCATCGGAGACAACAACAATGACAACCAAACTTGAACTTTGCCAAAAAAATAAAAACCGAAATCATGGGCTTATTTATTTAGCCATCTGCCAGGCCGCCAGCCCAGCCACTTTACAACAACCGCAACAACAATGCGCATTCATTAATGTTTTGTTAATAATTTTGTGTGTGGTTCAGTTCGGTTCGGTTATGTGACAGTTGCACGAATGGTTGGCGGGTTGGCCGTTGTTGTTCTTGCCAACCGTTCGTTCGCTCAGTCATTCATGCATGCCTCCAACCGAAAATCGGCGCTCATCGTCATTTTTGTGGTCAATGCTGAATTTTAGATTTATTTTCAATGTCCAAAAGTTGCTAATCTTCGCAAATATCCTGCGGAAATATGTAAGGCCACAACAAAAATATGCAGGTTGGCGGCCCATCGATTCATCGAGTTTTGGATGAATGCAACCAGTTGGTAACCTCCCAATGACAGCCTCCACGGTTCTGTCATCTTTGCATGACAAATGTATTATTTAGCCATAATTGTTGTTGTCGAAGTTGTTGTTGTTGTTTTTGTTGCTGTGGTTGTTCTTCTTCTTCTTGGCCTGACACAGCTCGAATGTTATTGACATAAATCGTGTTCAGGCTGCCTGCCTGAACTGCCACTGAACATAATGGTGATGATGATTTTGTTCATACTCCCCAGTTGCAGTTGCATGTCGTTTGCCCCGTAAAGTGGCATTAACAGCGAACATCGTGTTAACTTATATATCCATTCATGCATCCATCGTGCAAAATCTACAACAAACATTTGTTAGCTGTTTGCTGTCCAGATTAGAGGTCAATCTTTTGTAGCTGTCAACAAAATGATGATGATGTAGCTGCCACTGCTGCCGCAGCCACATTCGGCAGCAGCAGTGGCAGCTGATGTTTTCGATGACAAAGACCTTAAAGCCGTCATGTTGGCCTATTAGATTTAATCTATGTGCATATCTTGTCAGATTCGAATGCTTCAAAAATGGAATTATTGTTTGTCAATTCAGTGATGTGATGTGAGGATGTGAGATAATACCACTAGAACCAATGGTGGCTAGTAAGGGGGAAAATGTTGGTTAATAGAATAAAAGAGTTTTCAGAGGATCTGAAGAAAAAAATATTTTTCAATAGAATTATATTTTTCAATAGAAAAATCTACATCAGGGTACCTTTCATTAAAAAAAATAGTTCTCAGGGATTTTTTCTATTGAAAATATTGCCCTCAGTTTCGACTAAAGAATTTTTTTCTATAGAAAAAAGTGACCTCAGGGGACCTGAAGAATTTTTTCTATTTTTTCCTATAGAAGTAAAGAGACCTCAGGGGACCTAAGGAATTTTTTCTATAGAAAAAAAGAGACCACAGGGGACCTGAGGAATTTTTTCTATAGAAAAAAGAGACCTCAGGGGACATGATGAATTTTTTTTTCTATAGAAGAAAAAAGACACCTCAGGGGACCTGAGGATTTTTTTCTATAGAAAAAAGAGACCTAGGGGGACCTAAGGAACCTAAAAAAAGTGGGAACCTAAAAAAGTGGCCTCAGGGGACATGAGGAATTTTTTTCTATACAAAAGAAGTGACCTCATGGAACCTAAGGAATTTTTTTCTATAGAAAAAAGAGACCTCAGGGAACCTAAGGAATTTTTTTCTATAGAAAAAAGAGACCTCAGGGGACCTAAGGAATTTTTTTCTATAGAAAAAAGAGACCACAGGGGACCTAAGGATTTTTTTTCTATAGAAAAAAGAGACCTCAGGGGACCTGAGGATTTTTTTTCTATGGAAAAAAGAGACCTCAGGGGACCTGAGGAATTTTTTTCTATAGAAAAAAAGAGACCTCAGGGGACCTGAGGAATTTTTTTCTATAGAAAAAAAGAGACCTCAGGGGACTTGAGGAATTTTTTTCTATAGAAAGAAGAGTACTCAGGGGATCTGAGGAATTTTTTTCCTATAGAAAAAAGAATCCTCAGGGGCCTGAGGAATTTTTTTCTATAGAAAAAAAGAGACCTCATTGGACCGGATGAATTTTTTTCTATAGAAAAAAAGAGACTTCAGGGGATCTGAGTAATATTTTTCTATAGAAAAAATTATCATCAGGGTACTGACAAATTTTTTTCTATAGAAAAAAGAGCACTGAAGATTTTTTTATAGGGAAGGAATCACAGGAAAAAAGAGTCCTCAGGGGACCTAAGCAATTTTTTTCTATATAAAAAGTTAATCTCAGGGGACCTGCGGAATGTTTTTCTATAGTAAAGGAGATCTCAGGTTTTTTTTATTAATTTTGGAGCTGTAAATCTGGCAAGCATTTTCGGCTGAGATTACAAAATTACTTTGATTTACATTTTTTGGCTTCGAATTTCCCCCCGAAAATCAAAAACGCCAAGCATTAGCAAGCGAACGAAGCAAAAATTGAATGGTGACGGTCAAAACCTAAGAATGGTAGACGGGCGAACCGACCCACCGAACAGACAGACACACGAACATACAACCACCACCTTGCACTGCTAACGAAGTGAATGGCGGTCGGTAATTGTTGTGCAGCTGACGTTCAAGATTTTCATGACGCTGACATTTGGGCCTCTGTAGATGGGTGGATGGTTGGCTATTTTGGCCGGTCCGTCGCTCGTTCGTTCAGTCGCTTAGTTAGCCATGGTTTATGATTCGATTTTCTAATTTTTTTGTCTAAACAATAAAATTAATTTAATTAAAATTAAATTTTAGTACTCGGCTACCGTTGCAGTTCAGTGTGGCGGGCTTGCTGGATGTTGCGAAATCCTAATAATTTGGGCTTTGAATCGAATGGCTGTAGCCTTGACGTTGTTCACATTGGCCGGTCACCATCATAAAAGTTATGACCAATAAATGTTTTTGTTGTTGTTTTTATGTTTGAAAGGGCTTTTAAAGTTAATAAAGATTAAAGGTTTTATTTTGGGAGGAAATGTGATTTTTTGTTGCAATAAAATTGTAAAATTAGGTTAAACTATAACGGAAGAATATAAAATCACCTGAAGATTTCAAAAAGGCCCATCACTAGTCAACTTGAGGATTTTTTCCTAACGAAAAATTATCTGAGGGGAAATGAGGATTTTTTTCTATAGAAAAACAGAGCTCAGGGGACCTCAGGAGTTTTTTTTATTGAAAAACAGACCTTATGGGACCTGAAGATTTTTTCTATGGGAAAAAAGTCATCTTAGAAGAGCAGAGGACTCCTTTTTCTATAAAAAGAAGACTTGAACCTCCCGACCTCCATCAGTTTCCTAAACTTTACATACATGCAATTAAAAACCTCCAATCGAATTCCTATTTGACATGGGAAACAGCTCAAAATATTGTGGTGATGGTGATGATGCAACTGCTGCTGCAGATGACCTTCCATTTGACATGCAGAGTATTTTGAATGTCACGAAATCCAAAAATACCAAAAAAAAATCGTCAATTTAATGAAAAGAAGAAAAAAAGCGACGACTAAAATTTGCAGCTAAAAAGCTTTGTGGTCACAACAGCAGCAACAAGAAGAGTGGCGGAATGTGGATGGATCTGCTGCCATCCTCAGAGGCTAAATATTTTAAAACGTCAATGGTTTCGACAATATTTGAACATTTTGCATTTCATTTAACCCGACCACCAAAAACACCACCACCATTCGCATCATCTTCAGGGATGCATGTGTGTGTGTGTGAGTGTGCACGAATAGAAGTGGTGGAGGCTGTCTGGGCAATTTGATTTCAACTGTCGGATGGATTTGTTACGGATGTCAGCTTGGTTATTGTCGATGGCTTTTATTTTTGTAATTTAGGAGGCTATAGTTTTTGGTTTTCAATTGAAATGGAAAATCATTGCTCTATTCAGAGATGTTCGTGAGAATTTTTGGTATTCTGATTTGAACCAGGCATAACAATTTATTTGAGGGCCATCAGTGACTGGGACTGAATTTTTAAATATCAAACTGCGCTGAAATGCCATTATTCACGGCTGATTGAATAATAATTGAATTATTAAATGATAATTTGCAGATTCTACACGGGCCAATAAAGACAAATCACAGCAATTCATTAGGTCCCCTGAGGAATTGTTTCTATAGAAAAACAGACCTCAGGAGACCTGAGGAATTGTTTCTATAGAAAAACAGACCTCAGGAGACCTGAGGAATTTTTTCTATAGAAAAACAGACCTCAGGAGACCTGACGTAATTTTTTCTATAGAAAAACAGACCTCAGGAGACCTGACGTAATTTTTTCTATAGAAAAACAGACCTCAGGGGACCTGAGGAATTTTTTTCTATAGAAAAACAGACCTCAGGAGACCTGAGGAAGTTTTTTTTCTATAGAAAAACAGACCTCAGGAGACCTGAGGAATTTTTTTCTATAGAAAAACAGACCTCAGGAGACCTGAGGATTTTTTTTTCTATAGAAAAACAGACCTCAGGAGACTTGAGGAATTTTTTTCTATAGAAAAACAGACCTCAGGAGACCTGAGGAATTTTTTTCTATAGAAAAACAGACCACAGGAAACCTGAGGAATTTTTTTCTATAGAAAAACTGACCTCAGGAGACCTGAGGAATTTTTATACTCTTCACCACACTGTGGTACAGGGTATTATGTCTTTGTGCATATGTTTGTAACAGGCAAAAGGAAACGAGATAGACCCATAGTTCCTTTTGAGAATATGCATAGAATCACTTTCTGAGTCGATTTATGCATGTCCGTCCGTCCGTCTGTCCGTCTGTCCGTCTGTTGGTGTTAAATTGTAAACAAAGTACAGGTCGCATTTATAATCCGATTTAGATGAAATTTGGCATAGGTCACTTATTCGGCCCAAGGACGAACCCTATTGAAATTGGGAAAAATCGGTTCAGATTTAGATATAGCTCCCATATATATATTTAACCGATTTAATGTAAACGGTCCCTATATATCTTTCGATTTGCACGAAATTTGGTACAGCCTAATCAATTAGGTCTAGAATGATGTCTGCCAAGTTTCGTGAAAATCGGTCCAGATTTAGATATAGCTCCCATATATAGTTTCGTCCGATTTCAGGTAAATGGTGCTCCAAAGTCCCTATATATCTTTCGATTTGCACCAAATTTGGCATGACGTACTGAATTGAGCCTAGAATGATGTCTGCCAAGTTTCGAAAAAATCGGTCCAGATTTAGATATAGCTCCCATATATAGTTTCGTCCGATTTCAGGTAAATGGTGCTCCAAAGTCCCTATATATCTTTCGATTTGCACGAAATTTGGCATGATGTACTGAATTGAGCATAGAATTATGTCTGCCAAGTTTCGAAAAAATCGGTCCAGATTTAGATATAGCTCCCATGTATAGTTTCGTCCGATTTCATGTAAATGGTGCCCCAAAGTCCCTATATATCTTTCGATTTGCACGAAATTTGGCATAACGTACTGAATTGAGCCTTGAATGATGTCTGCCAAGTTTCGAGAAAATCGGTCCAGATTTAGATATAGCTCCCATATATAGTTTCGTCCGATTTCATGTAAATGGTGGACCAAAGTCGCTATATATCTTTCGATTTGCACGAAATTTGGTACAGCCTGATCAATTAGGTCTAGAATGATGTCTGCCAAGTTTCGTGAAAATCGGTTCAGATTTAGATATAGCTCCCATATATAGTTTCGTCCGATTTCATGTAAATGGTGCCCCAAAGTCCCTATATATCTTTCGATTTGCACGAAATTTGGCATAACGTACTGAATTGAGCCTAGAGTGATTTCTGCCAAGTTTTGAGAAAATCGGTCCAGATTTCTATATAGCTCCCATATAGTTTCGTCCGATTTCATGTAAATGGTGGACCAAAGTCGCTATATATCTTTCAATTTGCACGAAATTTGACAGACATAGCCCAACGGATGACCTATTTATATTTGTTTGAAGTCGATTTACATACTTTATGGATAGATCTAGGTAGATTCACATTTAGATAAATATCACATATTTTATTTCATCCAATTTCATGTTAATAGTCCTGTTTAATATACCCATAGTGGTGAAGGGTATCATATAGTCGGCCCCGTCCGACTTTACTACTTTCCTTACTGGTTTTCTATAGAAAAACAGACCTCAGGAGGCCTGTGGAATTTTTTCTATAGAAAAACAGACCTCAGGAGGCCTGTGGAATTTTTTCTATAGAAAAACAGACCTCAGGAGACCTGAGAATTTTTTTCTATAGAAAAACAGACCTCAGGAGACCTGAGAATTTTTTTCTATAGAAAAACAGACCTCAGGAGACCTGAGAATTTTTTTCTATAGAAAAACAGACCTCAGGAGACCTGAGAATTTTTTCTATAGAAAAACAGACCTCAGGAGACCTGAGGAATTTTTTTCTATAGAAAAACAGACCTCAGGAGACTTGAGGATTTTTTTCTATAGAAAAACAGACCTCAGGAGACCTGAGGAATTTTTTTCTATAGAAAAACAGACCTCAGGAGACCTGAGGAATTTTTTTTATAGAAAAACAGACCTCAGGAGATCTGAGGATTTTTTTTTTGTATAGAAAAACAGACCTCAGGAGACCTGACGTAATTTCTTCTATAGAAAAACAGACCTCAGTGGACCTAAGGACTGAGAAAAAAGGATGTTTACTCAGAGATCTCTTTCTATATGTTTTTAATATTTTTTAACCACTGTCCAAAAATGTTTCCTGTGACTCATTCAGTGTCCAATGACTTTGAAATTTCCGTGCTTGGTATGCAGGCGTGGTAATTATTTGCACTTTTTGCATATTTCTATAGAAGATGCCTCCACAATAATTGGGCGATGGCTTCCCAATTAGCATTCTTTGCAGATCGGAACTATTTTGATTGGGTGCGTGTGCAGCCAAAAAACCAATTTAGTTTGAGTTTCCTTTGAAAAAAAATTGTGGTGCAGACATATTTTTTGGGATTAGAATTGGTTTTGAAATTGGCTCTGTTTTTTTTTTTTTGCGAAGCAACCTCCCATAACTTTTGCTTTTTTTCAAGTTCATGGCTAAAAAGCGTAAAATGGTAGCAGCAGTGCAATTCGCTTGTAAAACCGGCACATCTCAATCAAAACAAAGTTTACATTCGTCGGTGATTAGTATTCCGCACAGAGCTCCACTAATCCAAAATCGTAGCCATTCCCCATGTTCAGACAAGCCATTTCGAATGTACGAGGGTCGTCCGTCCATCGGTGGTGCTAATGGTGACAATGTTGATGGTGGTGGCTCGACATTCTTTTAATTTATTTATGATTAGCCACTTCGGCGGATAGACAGATGGCAAGTGTTTCTCAAGCATGCAAAAGGTCATCCGTCCGTCCGCCCGAATGTCATCGATACAATTGCAAATTATTTATTTTATTTTACCGTTATGTTAATAGGTCTAGTTTCGGTCGTCCGACAAGCAATGGGGTGCTGAGAATTGTCTCGCAATGGCTTTTAGTTTCATTTTGACCTTCTTCGTTAACGCTTTAGAATAACTTGGTTGGTGGATTTTCGGAAATTTTGTCGATCGGTTTTTTCTTTGGATTTCGAAATAACACCTATTTCAGATGTCAAAGGAATATATTCGGAAATATTACAGGTAAGGGAATTTAACGTTTATTCTGTGGATTGAGTATTTTTCTTATATAGTGCTCAGTGCTATAGAGGCCTCAGTAGGGCTGAGGAATGGGTCAGAATATTTTTCTATTAAAAAAAATCTGCTCAACAGCCTCAGAATTTTTTTCACTGAAAAAAGAGCCCTCCCTGTGCTGCAGATTTTGTTCTGTACTTAAAAATATGAACACCTCATTAAAATTGTTTTAACAGTGTATGTAGATGTTCGTGTCTGTGTGTCGAACTTCTGTAGTACACTTTCACTTCTTCTTTGTCTTCTGGTGTCTACACGTAATTCAATCTCTACATGATGTAGAGGCATCGGAATAATTGGAGTGTGACTCGAGGTGACACTGTCCATGAAGCTTTTGTAACGCATAGCTGTCAATGTTAGTGTTCGGCGGAATTCAATGGTAGGTGGTGTTGCTCCCGATGTAATCTGAGAAATAAAAATTCTTCATGTCTTCTGAGGTTTCTTTTTTCTATAGAAAAAAATTCCTCAGGCCCACCTGAGGTGTCCTGAGGACACTTTTTTCTAGAGAAAAAAATTCCGACAGGTCCCTGAGGATACTTTTTCTATAGAAAAAAATTCCTCAGGTCCCCTGAGGTCTCTTTTTCCTACAGAAAAAAAATTCTTCAGGTCCCCTGAGGTCTCTTTTTCCTACAGAAAAAAAATCTTCAGGTCCACTGAGGTCTCTTTTATCAACAGAAAAAAATTCCTCAGGTCCCCTGAGGTCTCTATTTTCTATAGAAAAAAAATCCTCAGTTCCCCTGAGGTCACTTTTTTCTATAGAAAAAAATCCTCAGAACCCTGAGAACTGTTTTTTTTCTATAGAAAAAAAATCCTCAGTACCCTGGGGACTCTTTTTTTCTATAGAAAAAAATCATCAATGCTACAGAGGTGTCTTTTTCTATAGAAAAATGCCTCAGTGCCACTGAGGTGTCTTTTTCAATAGAAAAAAATTCCTCAGGTCCCCTGAAGTCTCTTTTTTCTATAGAAAAAAAGTCCTCAGGTACCCCTGTGGTCTCTTTTTTCTATAGAAAAAAATTCCTCAGGTCCCCTGTGGTCTCATTTTTCTATAGAAAAAAATTCCTCAGGTCCCCTGTGGTCTTTTTATACCCTTCACCACACTGTGGTACGGGGTATTATGTCTTTGTGCATATGTTTGTAACAGGCAAAAATAATCGAGATAGACCCATGGTTCCTTTTGGGAATATGCATAGAATCACTTTCTGAGTCGATTTATGCATGTCCGTCTGTCCGTCTGTCCGTCCGTCCGTCCATGTATTTTTGTTAACAAAGTACAGGTCGCATTTATGATCCGATCTGGATGAAATTTGGCACAGGTCACTTAATTGGCCCAAGGACGAACCCTATTGAAATTGGAGAAAATCGGTCCACGTTTAGGCATAGCTCCCATATAAGGGTATCCCCCAATTTTCGGTATTTTGGGGTTCTTGAGCGAGATTTTCAACCGAATACGCTGAAATTTGGTACACTGGGTTCTTATTGGGTACTAAATGTCCCCACAAAAAATTATAAATATAGGTTCATTTTTTCGGGTAGCCCTTATATAAAGGTACCCCCAGTTTTCGGTATTTTGGGGTTCTTGGGCTCGTTTTATAACTGAATTCTCTGAAATTTTGTACATTCGGTTCTTATTGTGTACCAAATTATTCCACTAAAAATTATAAATATAGTTCCAGTTTTTCTGGTAGTCCCCATATAACGGTACTCCCAAATTTTTGGTATTTTGGGGGTTCTGATCGTATTTTTCAACCGAATTGACTTTAATTTAGTACATCGAGTTCTTATTAGGTAGCAAATATCTCCACTAAAAATAATAAATATAGGTCCACTTTTTCGGGTAGCCCCCATATAAGGGTACCCCCCAATTTTCGGTATTTTGGGGTTCTTGAACGCGTTTTTCAACCAAATTCTTTGTAATTTGGTTTTTTGTAGTCGCATATGGTAACAAACCTCCCTCCTAAAAATTACTAATATTCGCCTCCTTTTAGGAGTGGTCCCCTTATAACCACCTTTTTATACCCTTCACCGCACTGTGGTACAGGGTATTGTGTCGTTGTGCATATGTATGTAACAGGCAAAAATAATCGAGATAGACCCATGGTTCCTTTTGTGAATATGCATAGAATCACTTTCTGAGTCGATATATGCATGTCCGTCCGTCCATGTATTTTTGTTAACAAAGTACAGATCGCATTTATGATCCGATTTGTATGAAATTTGGCATAGTTTCGTATGATTTCATGTAAATAGTGCACCAAACTCCCAATAGCGGTCCGACTAAAGCTATATTTTGCACAGAGTACTGAATTAGGTCCCGACTGATGTATGAGAAATTTTGTTGGAATCGGTTCAGATTTATATCTAAATATGCTATATATAGTTTCGTCCGATTTTATGCAAATGGAGCAACAAACTGCCAATATTTATCCGATTGAGACAAAATTTTGCACCGCGTACTAAATTAGGTCATTGATGAATGTGAAGTTTTGTTGAAATCGGTTCAGATTTAGATATAGCTCCCATATATAGTTTCATCCGATTTAAGGTAAATTGTGCACCAAACTCCCAATATTGGTCCGATTGAAGCAAAATTTTGCACAGAGTACTGAATTAGGTCCCGACTGATGTATGCGAAATGTCTATATCTACAGGATATTGTAGATATTAACATGTCTTGCATGTACCCATAGTGGTGAAGGGTATTATATAGTCGGCCCCGTCCGACTTTTGAACTTTCCTTACTGGTTTTTCTATAGAAAAAATTCCTCAGGTCCCCTGTGGTCTCTTTTTTCTATAGAAAAAAATTCCTCAGGCCCACTGAGGTCTCATTTTTCTATAGAAAAAATTCCTCAGGCCCACCTGATGAGGTGTGTTTTTCTATAGAAAAAATCCTCCGGACTAAGAGTTGATTTTTCACTTTCCTAAAATATTTGTTTACATTCTTGAGTGTTTTCGTTATCGCTAAGCGATTTTCCTTGTTTCCACTGGCTTCAAATAAATATTACTAACCTACATTTTTTACCTCCTCAATGGACTGGTTTTCTTTCCATTGGTATTGGTCCAGTCGAACCACTTTCGTTTTATGAATTTTTACTTTCATGTGTGTCGGGCTCAATAATCAAGAAAAACAAAGTAAAGTGTCAGACAGACAAGTGGTCAATTTGTCGTATTGACTGGTTTGAAATTTCACAACATCTCCCCTCCCTCTCTCTTTCTTTGTGTCTGGGACTCTCTCTAATAAATTATTTCTCTCTCTTGTCTTGCAGCACTTTAAATGCAGGTGGCAGCGTCATTTATCCGGCAACAAATTCAAAGTCAATGTCAACTGCGGCGTCGGCGGCGACAACTTCGAACACGCCAGCAACAACAACAAATTCCTCTGCCACAACGACGGCGCCAGTTATGACCGGTAATAATGTTCGTTTGAAAAAACTCTCCACAACTTCGTCCAGTTTAAGCTCTTTGGGTTCGGAAGAAATTGTGGAAATCCACCGGGTGGATGATGAGGTCAGCAAGGGCCCAAAGGAGTTTAAAGTCATGCCAAAATTGGCAAAGACTCCTGGACGGGCTGCCTCCCATCAGTCGCACTATTCCACCGACAAGTCAGCCTCTTCCGGTTATTACAGCTCCAATGTGTGTTCCACCTATTCGTTGGAGGAGCACATCTACAGCGAACCAACAATTGAAATGAAAGAAATGCGAAACCTGAATTCTGCGGCAGCATCAGCAGCCTCGGTTGCTGCCACTGCTAAGACCACAGGAGAGAGTGGCAAGGCTCAAAGTGGTAGTGGCGATCCATTGGCAGGTGAAACTGCGTCTAGTGTTATGCATACTTTGGACTATAATAGACGCTATCGGTATAATACGGATCAACGCGATGGTCAGGAGGTTAAGGGTGGAGGAGGTTCGGTAGCCTCTTCCTCCTCCAAAGAATTCCAAGAAAATCTGAGGATTCTGGAGACAAGTATTGAAAATTTAGATCGCCATTTGAAGTCCTTCCCCAGGGGAATGGTGGTCAGTTCAACAGATGCCATATCACAACAACAACAACACCACCACCGGGGAGAACGGGAGGAGAAGTTACGTGCCTCCTATTCCCATTTACCCACCATTAAGGAGGGCTATGATGCCAATACCCTGAAAAGGGGCTGGTCTGAGGATCCCGTTACCGATGATTCTTTGATCGACATCGATTTGGATTCTTTTCTTTTGGATGAGGCTGGGAAAAAGGATCGCAAACAGCAACAACAAAATCTGCAAAGCAAACAGCAACAACAACTACCTCCAGCAATCAAAACCAAAGGCTGCGGAATTGATAACCCCTCGTTTTTGAGTGAGGAGCAGGAGGAGAACCACTACAAATGTGCCAAATATATAAATTCCTGTCCCGAGGATGCCTATCGTGTGGAGAGTGATATTATTGCGCCGGCTCGTAGTTCAATATCCGGACAATCGGTGGCGGCGGTATCGGTGACGGAATTATATCCCAAGCGTTATGAGGATCAAATTCATTTTCAAAATACCCGCGAACTATTGGAAGATGTGCGTGATAAGATACGATTGCTCAATCTCTCACAAGACATACCTCCTCCCGCTCATTCTCATCATCCTGCAGGTAATCAAGAAAGGCAAATGATTAGGTCAGGAAATCAAGCCGCTAATTTAACCCTCGATGAATATATACCCAAAGAACTGCATACCATGATTGGGACCCTCAAGCGGGAACTGGAACTCTATTTGCAGCGTATGAATCAGAATAGCGAATTGGAGATCCGACAGCTCTGCACGGGGTTGGTGAAAAATCAGAACATTGTCAAAATGAAAAATGCCTTCGAAAGGCGACGTTCGCTAAGCGATGTCAGCGATCAATTATCACAATACGAAGCCGGCTTTGTCGGGACAGGTGGCATGCGCAGCACCATGGCCGGTCTGCCACCGATTAGCATTCGCCAAGAGGTAACCACCATCAAGTGTTCAAGTGATCCCAACTTCAAAATGAAAAGAAAATCCCTCACCGAAGTCTTTCCCATGTCGGAATGTTATGTGGAAACCCTACGGACCATAGAAAGGCAAAGTGATCCCCTGCCACCACTGCCAAGTGGTGGTTCTCAGCTACAACGGAATCTCCATTTTCATCAGGCCAGTATTCAACAATTTGACAATCAAACAGAGAATGACAAAAGGATATCCCACACAAAAAATAATGGCTCAGGTTCTGGTTCCGCTTCGGGCTCCGCATCCTCATCTGTATCGCACTCCAACTCACCACACGATTCCTCCGAATCCCAAGACAAAGATTCCATATTGGATTGGCATCGTAAAAAGCCCAGCATCTGGGAAATGTATTACGGCACCAATCGCATTCAACAATCGCTGCTGGGCGGCAATGGTAAAAAGAATGGTCTGATGGTAACCGGTAATATAAGCTCCTCCACCTCATCACCGATGTGTTATGTAAGTAGAACCAATTTGTATTTAATTTTTAAAATTTGAATTAGAAAAAAAATAAAAATCACCATGAAGGTCATTTCCAAAGTTCCGTCATGCGGATCTATCCATCCTTTACCCAAAACTTCTAGAATTTGTTATCTTGTCAACATTCCGTCTAACTAAATAAGGTAATTTCCTATTAGCCTAAATGACCAAAATTCGAAAATCCACATGAATACGTTTTCAATTTGCTGTGCAAAAAAAGAGCTGCAAGAAGTATTTGAAAATTTTAATTGAAATGTTACAACATGTCATCGTAGCATTGTCGTACAATAAGCAGAGGGGTGGGTATTGACAAATCGAATGAGGATTTTTTCGCCATCTGTGCCTAAGGAATTTTTTCAATAACAAAAAAGCCCCAGAGAGACCTGAGGAATTTTTTCTATAGAAAAACAGACCCCAGGATACCTGAGGATTTTTTTTCTAAAGAATAACAGACCTCAGGGGACCTGAGGAATTTGTTGCTGTAGAAAAACAGATCTCAGGGGACCTGGGGAATTTTTTCTATAGAAAAGCAGACCTCAAGGGACCTGAGGAATTTTTTTCTATAGAAAAACAGACCTCAGGGGACCTGAGGAATTTTTTTCTACAGAAAAACAGGCCTCAGGGGACCTGAAGAATATTTTATATAGCAAAACAGGCCTCAGGGGACCTGAAGAATTTTTTTCTATAACAAAAGAGACCCCAAGAGACCTGGCGAATTTTTTCCTATGGAGAAACAGAAAAAAGTCACCTCAGGGACCTGACGATTTTTTTATATAGAAAAAGTCACCTCAGGGACCTGTAGAAAAAAGTCATCTCAGGGACCTAACGATTTGTTTCTGTAAAAAAAGTCACTTCAAGGACCTGGTGATTTTTTTCTGTAGAAAAATGTCACCTCAGGGACCCGACGATTTTTTTTTCTATAGAAAAAAAGTCGCCTCAGGGACCTGACGGAAATTTTTTCTATAGAAAAAAAGTCACCTCAGGGACCTGACGGAAATTTTTTCTAAAGAAAAAAGGTCACCCCAGGGACCTGAGGGCAATTTTTTCTATAGAAAAAAAAGTCACCTCAGGGACCTGACGGAAATTTTTTCTATAGAAAAAAAGTCACCTCAGGGACCTGACGGAAATTTTTTCTGTAGAAAAAAGAGTCCTCAAGGGACCTGAGGAATTTTTTTCTATAGAAAGAAGAGTCCTCAGGGTGCCTGAGGAATTTTTTTCTATAGAAAGAAGAGTCCTCAGGGGGCCTGAGGAATTTTTTTCTATAGAAAGAAGAGTCCTCAGGGGGCCTGGGGATTTTTTTTCTATAGAAAAGAGACCTCAGGGGACCTGAGGAATTTTTTCTATAGAAAAACAGACCTCAGGGGACCTGAGGAATTTTTTTCTATAGAAAAACAGACCTCAGGACCTCAAGCCTGAGGAATTTTTTTATATAGAAAAATATTCCTCCGGTGTACCTGATGAATTTTTTACAATAGAAAAAAGATTCCTCAGGTGGACCTGAGGAATTTTTTTCTATAAAAAAAAATTCCTCAGTACTCTGAGGACTCTTTTTTCTATAGAAAAATATTCCTCAGTACTCTGAGGACTCTTTTTTCTATAGAAAAATATTCCTCAGTACTTTGAGGAATCTTTTTTCTATAGGAAAAAAATCCTCAGGCCCCTTAAGGACTCTTTTTCTATAAAAAAAATTCCTCAGTACTCTGGGGACTCTTTTTTCTACAGAAAAAAATCCTCAGTACTCTGAGGACTCTTTTTTCTATAGAAAAAAATTCCTCAGTCCACTGAGGACTCTTTTTTCTATAGAAAAAAATTCCTCAGTCCTCTGAGGACTCTTTTTGAGGATTCTTTTTTCAATAGAAAAAATTCCTCAGTACTCTGAGGACTCTTTTTTCTATAGGAAAAAATTCCTCAGTACTATGAGGACTCTTGTTTCTATAGAAAAAAAATCCTCAGTACTCTGAGGACTCTTTTTTGTATAGAAAAAAATTCCTCAGAATCGCTGGGGACTCTTTTTTCTATAGAAAAAAATTCCTGAGACCCGCTGAGGACTGTTTTTTCTATAGAAGAAAATTTCTGAGACCCGCTGAGGACTATTTTTTCTATAGAAAAAAATTCCTCAGTACCCCTGTGAAATATTTTTTATAGAAAAAAATTCCTCAGTACTCTTTTTATTTTTTATCTCTCCTTCCCTTCTACCACGCCCCCATGTTTAATTGTAAGTGTTTCTCTCTCTATCTTGCAACACTTAGAATAATCCAAAGTATGTTCAACATCGAAATCCGACATCAGCACCTAAATACTTCGTTCATATATGCATGTACGTTATTTACGTACATACGTGTAAAGCCAAGCACGTGTCTACACACACATACACACTGCAATTGCATAATACAACAACACACCGAAGAATGAAGACATACATACAGGAGGAGGAGGAGGAGTTGGAGATTAAAATCAAATTGAAATCAAATGCAGAGAGGCCAACAGCAAGAAAAAATGTTGTCGAACACGTTTTATATTTCTATAGGTGGTACGTGATTTTTTTCTGCACACAGACTAGAGTATGTTCTAAGACCCTGCCACCACCCCACCTAGCTGTGGCCTATGGACCTTAATGCGTAACTCTGCTGGCTGAGATCAGCAATTCTTCATTGTAATACCCCATGAGTTGACAACTGCATAAAAGTGCAAGCGATGAGAAATATAAATTTGGAAAAAAAAATAAAAATAAAAAAAAAATATTTTTTTAGACGTGTGTGTTTTGTAAAAAATGTATATGTCAATGACGTTGTAAATGTATGAAACGTGCCGTGTCAAAAATTATCAAAAAAATATTGTTAATTGAAAAATATTCAATTTTTTTAGTGTCGGCAATTTAAACAACAAAAAGCATAACTAATTGTTGGCATATTTTGACAAGGTTGGGAAAAATTGAATTGAAAAAAAAATTAAAAAAAAGATTTATTTACATAGAGCTGAGAAGTTAAATAAGTTCTCTAGTGGAAAGACATCCTCAGTCCTCTGAGGACTAAGCAAAAAATCCACAGTCTTCAGGCAGGTTCTTAGTGAGAAGAATCCCCAGACCCCTCAAGACTTTTTCTACACGAAAAAAAAATCCTCAGCCCTCCCTGATTTCTGTTTTTCATTAAGAGGACGAACCTTCCGTCCTTCAATTTCTCTGGATAAATTTGACTTGAAATTCTGGCATATTAAAAGCCTAGTCTAATTTTCCTTTTGCTTTAAGGCAGACATTTTCATTATCTCACCTCCTGATATTAGGAATTTAACCTCTTGCAAATTTTATTTTGAAATTTATTTTTCCCAAGCATTGAAAACTACAGCATGGGATTTTTTTATCAATTTTAATAGCCAGGGGGAATTACGGTTCCAAATTATTTTCAATTTGCAATGCAATAACTCATGCCGACATTCTGACACCTAACAAACCATGTCGATATTTTATTTTTTTTTTATTTATTTAGTTTTTTTTTTTTTTTTGGTTTTTGGAACTACTACCATAAAATTATTACTACCAAATTAGACCACCAAATTCACATTTAAACACGTTTGTCAAAACAAATTGAATTGTAATCAATTTTCGGTGTTCATGTTGTTGGTGGTGTTGTTGTCGTTATTTTTTTTAATAATTTAATTAAATTTATTAAAATATTAAGGTTACATGCACGTTCTTTAATATTCTCGGAGGTTTTTGGGCAATCAACTTATAATCGTTTTTAATCGGCAAACAACTTGCAAGCTAAGAGTCAATTAAAAAAAAATCGAAGGCTAGGCTACACTAACTGCAACATGTTGTGATAAAATAATAAACGAGGGAAGGTAAGGAATGAATATAGAAAGAAGTCACCTAATTTTGTGTGTTTCTATAGAAAATGTAATCCTCAGGGGAGCTGGGGAATTTTCAATTTTTTTCAATAGAAAAAAGAGAAAAGTAGACCTAAAGGTGATGAATTGATTAATTTTCTCCTAAAAAAATCTATAGGAATAGACCTCAGGGTATCATATAAATTTTCTTCTCCAAAAAAGTAGACCTTAGGGACCTGACGATTGTTTTCTATTGAAAAAAAATAAATCCTCAGGAGACATTTAAATTTGTTTGTTTTGTCTCCATAGAAAAAAGTTTCCTCAGAGGACCTGAGTAATTGGTTTTTATAGAAAAAGTAACCTAAGGGTACATGAGGAATTTTTTTCTAGGGAAAAAAGTCACTTCAGGGTACTGTATAGGAAAAAGAGTTCAGGGAGTCCTCAGTGTTTTTTTATAGGAAAAAGACTCCTCCGGGAGTCCTAAGTGTTACTGAGGAGTTTTTTCTAAAAAAAAACTCACAGGACCTGACTTAAAACCTTAAGGCTCTTCTCAAGGAGGTCTGATCTCAGATCTCCTGAGATGTATTTTTTTTATAGAAAAATGAATTGTTTTGTAGGGAAAAAAGTCACATCAGGGTAGCTGAGAATATTTTTCTATTTTTTCTATAGGAAAAAAGTCCTTAGTTTTACTGAGGAATTTTTTCTATAGAAAAAAAAACTGAGGACTTTTTTCTAAAGCAAAAATACTCAGGTTCACTGATGATTCTTTTGTCTATTGAATGGTCCCTGGACACCGTTTGGTGGAGGAAATTCTGACATCTGAGAACACTTTTTTCTATAAAAAATCCGACACGTCCTTGATAACACTTTTCTATAGAAAACATTTCCTCAAGTACCGTAAGAATCACTTGTTTATAAAAATAAAATCCCGAAGGTCCCTGAGCATATTTTCTAAAAAAAAAATCTTTTCTTTTACCGAAAAAAACCCACAAGTCCCAGACAGCACTTTTTCTATAGAAAAAAATTTCGGCAGCTCCCAGAGGACATACTTTTTCTATAGAAAAAAATTCCGACAGGTCCCTGAGAACCCTTTTTTCTATAATAAAATTCCGACAGGACCCTGACGGCACTTTTTTTTATAGAAACAAATTCCAATAGGAAAAGAATTACTTTTTCTATAGAAATAAAATCCCGAATGTCACTGAGCATATTTTTACTAAAAAAATATATTTTTTCTATACCGAAAAATTCCGCACGGCACTTTTTTCTATAGAAAAAACAATATAGAGGTCCTTGAGGACACTTTTTTCTATAGAAGAAAATTCAGACAGGTTCCTGAGGACACTTTTTTCTACAGAAAAGAAATCCAAACATATTCTTCAGGAACATATTTTTCCAAAAAAAAAATGCCTACATGTCCCTGAGGACAATTTTTTCTATAGAAAAAAATCCGCCAGGTCTCTGAGGACAATTGTTTATAGAGACAAATTCCAAGAGGACCCTTTTTCTGTAGAAGAAAATTCCGACACGTTCCTGAGGACACTTTTTTCTATAGAAATAATTCCGACAGGTTCCTGAGGTTACTTTTATTCCAAAAAAATCTGTCATGTCTCTGATGACAAATATTTCTATGGAGAAAAATTCCAAGACCCTGTGGACATTTTTTTCTACAGAAAAAAGGACAAAAAAATCCGACAGGTCCCAGAGGACATTTTTTATAAAAAAATTCCGATATGTTCCGGAGAACACTTTTTCTATTGAAAAAAAATTTCGACAGGACCCTGTGGCCATTTTTTTTTCTATAAAAAAAGGACACAAAAAAATTCCGACAGGTCCCTGAGGACACTTTTTTCTATAAAAAAATTTTCTGGTGTGGCAGATGTTTCTTTTTTATTGAAAAAAATCCTCAGAGCCTCTGAATACCCTTTTTTCCTTGGAATGAGGACACTTTTTTCGACAAAAAAATTTTCTGGTCTGCAGATGTTTCTTTTTTATAGAAAAAAAATCCTCAGACCCTTTGAAAACACTTTTTACTTCGGAATTAATTCTGAGGAATTATGGACCTGACGAATACATGAAGATAACCTTTTTTCTATAGAAAATTTCCTCAGGCCCATGTAGACTATTTTTTCAATAGAAGCAATTCCAAAAAAATCCCAATGCCCTGAGGACCCTTGTTTATAGAAGTTTTTGTTTAAAACAATTTATGTTTTAATAACTTTAAATGCAAATATGTCAAAATGTAATCGATCTGCCACAAATTTATCCGGTAAGCCAAACATACCTTTATTTTCGTATCGTGTGTGTGTTGATTGTCTGAAATGACAGAAAAGAAAAAAATATTCAATTATTTATATGTAGAAAATTTTTCGTAACCCTACCTCGAATATTAAATATAAAATTGAATATAATTGTACAAACTTTAATAGTCATAATAAAAATTACAACTATCGAATTTTTCTTCCAACTCATTCAACATTTAGTTTGAAAAAATATTAAAAACTTCCTTGACCGATTAAATTGCGTGGCTGCAATTTTTACAATATTTGGGCTCTCAGGCAAAAATTATTTAACTAGAAATCTCAATTATCTAAACAATTTAGCAAGTCAATTTGCGTTATAAATTTAACAAACAAATACTTTGCCGACCAAGAGCTGGGCAAAAAAAATTAAAAAATTTTGAGCACAAATTAGTCAGGTTCCAAAAAAATTGTGTTGGTGACTAGAGGGGTAGAAGATGGTGGGAGTAAATGCTGTAGATAATGAGCTATTGGACTTTGATCCTATGTGTGACCCCCTGAAACCTAATCTCCTTCGATTTCCTTTATAAAACATAATACAAGTTCCATCCATGTTCCAACCCTTCTTAATTCGAGGCTATCTGGCATAACTATTTAAACGCCTTTTAACAAATTCATAATTAGCAGCAAAAGGAATATGATTATTTAATATGTCTGTCCAATCTTCAAAAATTACCCAGTCACGATCGATGGTAGGTAGTATTTCCTAATTAAAGTTGCAACATGTTTATTTGCAAGTCATAGTCAGAGAACCGGTGCCCTAAACCTTTTTTGTTTTCTGTTCATCTCGACCCACAAAGGCCTACAACTAAATGTCAAACATCAAATTGTCGGACACTTGTTTTTTTTTCTGCAAAGTCACATCCCACTTTTGTGGCTTCGCCGGTCGACAGACTAACTTAACAACTTCAGATAATGTTCGACGCCACCGCCTAACACCCTGTGCCACTTCTTGTTGGTCAAGTGCTAATCCAGCCGACATAGAGGAAAAATACCGGCTAGTCCAAATGGCGAGTACAAGTAATTTAAGATGCAAGTACTTAAGGCTACGTGCAACCATGATGCACGTATGATAGGCAACAGGTTTTTGGGGAGTTGTTGTTTTGTCTTCTGTGCAGAAGACAGAAAATGTTATGCGATTCATGATTTAAGACAACAACAATACGTTTTTAAAGACCATCCAGGGGCATTCGATTAGTAAATACATCATCGAATTGCAGACAGTGGTAATAGGGACTTGGAGATTTTTACTACAGAAAAAAAGTGGCCTCAGGGACCTTCGGAATTTATTTCTATAGTAAAAGTGTCCTTTTTTTTCTTTCTATAAAACAGAGTCCTTCCTGAGAGACCTTTGGATTTTTATTGAAAAAAGTGTCCTCAGAATCTTCGAATTTTTTTTTTATCGAAAAAGTGTCCTCAGAGAACTTCGGATTTTTTTTTATAAAAAAAGTGTCTTCGGAGATCTTTGGAATTTTTTTCTGTACAAAAACAGTGTCCCAGGATCATCGGAATTTTACTTCTATAGAAAAATTTGTCCGCAGAGACCTTCGATTTTTTTCCAAAAGAGATTATTTACTACATAATAAAGTGTCACTGCGGTGTCTTTTTCTATAGAAAAGAATTCCTCAGTGCCACTGAGGTGTCTTTTTCTATAGAAAAAAATTCCTCAGTGCCACTGAGGTGTCTTTTTCTATAGAAAAAAAATTCCTCAGTGCCACTGAGGTGTCTTTTTGTATAGAAAAAACTTCCTCAGTGCCACTGAGGTGTCTTTTTCTATAGAAAAAAATTCATCAGTGCCACTGAGGTGTCTTTTTCTATAGAAAACAATTCCTCAGTGCCACAGTGCCTCAGTGTCTTTTTCTATAGAAAAAAATTCCTCAGTGCCACTGAGGTGTCTTTTTCTATAGAAAAAAATTCCTCAGTGCCACTGAGGTGTCTTTTTCTATAGAAAAAAATTCCTCAGTGCCACTGAGGTGTCTTTTTCTATAGAAAAAAAATCCTCAGTGCCACTGAGGTGTCTTTTTCTATAGAAAAAAAATCCTCAGTGCCACAGAGTTGTCTTTTTCTATAGAAAAAAATTCCTCAGTGCCACTGAGTTGTCTTTTTCTATAGAAAAAAAATCCTCAGTGCCACTGAGTTGTCTTTTTCTATAGAACAAAAATCCTCAGTGCCACTGAGGTGTCCTTTTCTATAGAAAAAAATTCCTCAGTGCCACTGAGGTGTCTTTTTGTATAGAAAAAACTTCCTCAGTGCCACTGAGGTGTCTTTTTCTATAGAAAAAAATTCCTCAGTGCCACTGAGTTGTCTTTTTCTATAGAAAACAATTCCTCAGTGCCACATTGCCTCAGTGTCTTTTTCTATAGAAAAAAATTCCTCAGTGCCACTGAGGTGTCTTTTTCTATAGTTAAAAATTCCTCAGGGCCACTGAGGTGTCTTTTTCTATAGTTAAAAATTACTCAGTGCAACTGAGGTGTCTTTTTCTATAGAAAAAAATTCATCAGTACCACTGAGGTGTCTTTTTCTATAGAAAAAAAATCCTCAGTGCCACTGAGGTGTCTTTTTCTATAGAAAAAAATCCTCAGTGCCACTGAGGTGTCTTTTTCTATAGAAAAAAAAAAAATTCCTCAGTGCCACTGAGTTGCCTCTTTCTATAGTTAAAAATTCCTCAGTGCCACTGAGGTGTCTTTTTCTATAGAAAAAATCCTCAGTGCCACTGAGGTGTCTTTTTCTATAGTTAAAAATTCCTCAGTGCCACTGAGTTGCCTTTTTCTATAGTTAAAAATTCCTCAGTGCCACTGAGGTGTCTTTTTCTATAGAAAAAATTCTTCAGTGCCACTGAGGTGTCTTTTTCTATAGAAAAAAATTCCTCAGTGTCACTGAGGTGTCTTTTTCTATAGAAAAAAATTCCTCAGTGTCACTGAGGTGTCTTTTTGTATGGAAAAAAATTCCTCAGTGCCACTGAGGTGTCTTTTTCTATAGAAAAAATCCCTCAGTGCCACTGAGGTGTCTTTTTTCTATAGAAAAAAATTCCTCAGAGCCACTGAGGTGTCTTTTTCTATAGAAAAAATCCTCAGTGCCACTGAGGTGTCTTTTTCTATAGTTAAAAATTCCTCAGTGCCACTGAGTTGCCTTTTTCTATAGTTAAAAATTCCTCAGTGCCACTGAGGTGTCTTTTTCTATAGAAAAAAATTCCTCAGTGCCACTGAGGTGTCTTTTTCTATAGAAAAAAATTCCTCAGTGTCACTGAGGTGTCTTTTTCTATAGAAAAAAATTCCTCAGTGTCACTGAGGTGTCTTTTTGTATGGAAAAAAATTCCTCAGTGCCACTGAGGTGTCTTTTTCTATAGAAAAAATCCCTCAGTGCCACTGAGGTGTCTTTTTTCTATAGAAAAAAATTCCTCAGAGCCACTGAGGTGTCTTTTTCTATAGAAAAAATCCCTCAGTGCCACTGAGGTGTCTTTTTTCTATAGAAAAAAAATTCCTCAGAGCCACTGAGGTGTCTTTTTCTATAGAAAAAAATCCTCAGTGCCACTGAGGTGTCTTTTTCTATAGAAAAAAAAAATTCCTCAGTGCCACTGAGGTGTCTTTTTGTATAAAAACATTTCTCAGTGAATTTTTTTACAGAAAAAGAGACCTCAGGAGACCTGAGGGAATTTTTTGTACAGAAAAAGAGACCTCAGGAGACCTGATGGAATCTTTTCTAAGAAAAACGAGACCTCAAGGGACCTGAGGTGCCTTTTTCTATAGAAAAAAATCCTCAGTGTCACTAAGGTGTCTTTTTCTTTAATAAAAAAATTCATCAGGTACCCTGAGGTTTCTTTTTTCTATAGAAAACATTCCATCAGTTCTCCTGAGGTCTCTTTTGCTATAGAAAAAAAAATGTGAATGTCTCTGAAGTTTCTATTTTCTATAGGAAAAAACTTTCTAAGGTCCCTTTGGAGGTGCCTTTTTTATATAAAAACATGAATCATTCTGTTCTCATCAGAAAAATTAACTTTAAATGCAAATACGTCAAAATTTAGTTTCGCCTCAACTGCTCCCTGTGTAAACCACTGTCTTGCTGTAATGAAAAAAAATATAATAGATATAAATACTATTATACAATAGATTTGCAACTACCAGCCAGCAAAGTGCCGACTCTATGAGCTATAAATGAGCTCCGACTACGACATTACAAGTACCTGACTAAATGTTAACTTCCGCCAACACCTTTTTTGCAACAAAAACACACCGACTCATCTAACTTGTGGCCATCTTCAGTGAAGCTTCGCATCATCTACCTCGTCATGGCAATCATCTTCATTATCTATGGGTCTGAAAGGCAGAAGAAAAAGATGATGATGATGAAAAAGCCGAAACATTAGCAGACGCCTATAATTAACTGGAAAAATGTTTACAATCATCACTTTTAATTTTTGTTATGACTTATGTCCGTCCGTTCGTTCGTCAGTAAATGTGTTCGAATCGTTACAAGATGGACCATTACTTTCCATAATGGTAGTTTCTGGATGCAGAAAGAGTGGCTATTACCTATTGACCAGTTTCAAATAGTCAAGCCCACTTTATATCTTTCAAAGAAATTGAAAGTGAAGCATTTTTATGGTTGTCGTTAATGGGTCAGTGGTTTATGACGATACTAAGGCTCTAGGGTAATGTATGTGCTAAACAAAAAAATCCACCGGTTCCTATGGCGAATTTTTCCAAAAGAAAAAATTTCTCGTCAGGTCCCTGAAGTGACTTTTTTATAAAGAAAAAATATTCAAAGATAGATTTTTTCTGTAGAAAAAAATCCTCTGGGTCCCTGAGGCTAATTTTTTTCATAGAAAAATTACTCAGGTCTCTGAAGTGTTATGTTAATTATCACTCACTCAACTCTTTCCCAAATAACTCATTCGAGATGCAATTCATTTGATATGCCATTAATGAAAACCGCCAACAAAATCTCAAGTCAATGGCCTAGGTCTGATCGATCGATTTTTATAAATAAAAAAACAAATGTAGAACAAATAGCATTTTTTATTACAAAAACAAATTTGTTTGTGTCTCCTACCTCTACACGACATGCAAAACAAATATCAATTTAAAAAAATCATAACATTGTTTGTAAAGTAAACAAAAACAAAAATCGATTGCGGTTTTGGTTTCGGTTTTGTTATTAATTTTATTTTTTGCTTTGATTTTTATTGTCATAAATGTCAATATAATGAATAAATCACTTTGGCGGCTGTGTCATATCACAACGCCATCAACTGTTTTGAAGTGTTGGAAACAAAAAAAAACTCCTAACGTGCGCAGGCGCATAAGAGAATACGACAGAACACACACAACCATACAGAATTTTGACAGGCCCAACAGCAGGCGGCATCCATACGGCCAGTGCGGTAATAATAAAACAATAGTTATTGTGACAGCATAACGTTGGCTTAGTATCGAAACGTACCGCACATCGAAAAACAACAACATAAATAGTAATATTTATTGATTTTGTTGGACGGAAAATTAAATCCGCCATACAATGCGTTAGTAGTACCTTACTGAAGGCATTTAAAATGTTCATAATTATCCTGACTTTATTATAGAAAAAAGTCACCTCAGGAACCTGACGAAATTTGTTTCTATAGAAAAAAGTCACCTCAGAGACCTGAGAAAAAATTTTCTCAGGGGACCTGAGGAATTTTTTTCTATAGAAAAAAGTCACCTCAGTGGATCTGAGGATAAAATCACCTCAGGAACCTGACGTATTTTTTTCTTAAGAAAAAAGTCGCCTCAGGGGACCTGAGGAATTTTTTTCTATAGAAGTCACCTTAGGGGACCTGAGGAATTTTTTCTATAGAAAAAAAGTCACCTCTCTGGGGACCAGAGGAAATTTTTTCTATAAAAAAAATCACCTCAGGGGGACCTGAGCAAATTTCTATAGAAAAAAGTCACCTCAGGGACCTTAGTTAATTTTTTAAAGAAAAAAGACACCTCTGGGGACCAGAGGAATTTTTTTTCTATAGAAAAAAGTCACCTCAGGGACCTGAGGCACATTTTTTTCTATAGAAAAAAGTCACCTCAGGGACCTGAGGCACATTTTTTTCTATAGAAAAAAGTCACCTCAGGGACCTGAGGCACATTTTTTTCTATAGAAAAAAGTCACCTCAGGGACCTGAGGCACATTTTTTTCTATAGAAAAAAGTCACCTCAGGGACCTGAGGCACATTTTTTTCTATAGAAAAAGTCACCTCAGGGACCTGAGGCACATTTTTTTATAGAAAAAAGTCACCTCAGGGACCTGAGGCACATTTTTTTATAGAAAAAAGTGTTCTCACGGACCTGAAGAATTTTTTTCTATAGAAAAAGTCATCTCAGTGGGACCTGACGTAATTTTTTTCTATAGAAAAAAGTCACCTCAGGGGACCTGACGTAATTTTTTTCTATAGAAAAAAGTCACCTCAGGGGACCTGACGTAATTTTTTTCTATAGAAAAAAGTCACCTCAGGGGACCTGACGTAATTTTTTTCTATAGAAAAAAGTCACCACAGTGGGACCTGACGTAATTTTTTTCTACAGAAAAAAGTCACCACAGTGGGACCTGACGTAATTTTTTTCTATAGAAAAAAGTCACCTCAGTGGGACCTGACGTAATTTTTTTCCATAGAAAAAAGTCACCTCAGGTGGACCTGACGTAATTTTTTTCTATAGAAAAAAGTCACCTCAGGTGGACCTGACGTACTTTTTTCTATAGAAAAAAGTCACCTCAGGATCCTGACGTAATTTTTTTCTCACCTTAGTCATCTAAGGAATTTTTTTCTATAGCAAAAAAGTCACCTCAGTCACCAGACGAATTTTTTTCTGTAAAAAAATATCACGTCAGTGTCCTGAGGACGTTTATTCTGTAGAAAAAAAAGGACCCTGAGGATTTTTTTCTATAGAAAAAAGTGTCCTCTGGGTTCTGAGGATTTTTCTATAGAAATTTGTCTATACTTTTTTCTATAGATAAAAAGTGTCCTCAGGGTCCCCGTATAAAAAATTAGAAACGGTGTCCTCACGGCTTTGAGGATTTTTTTTCTATAGAAAAAAGTGTCCTCACGGCCCTGAGGATTTTTGACCTGAGGAATTTTTTTCTATAGAAAAATGTCACTTCAGGGTGACCTGACGAAAATTTTGTTATAGGAAAAATGTTCACCTCAGTGTCTTGAGGGACCTTTCGGATTTTTTCTGACGATTTTTTTCTAAAAAAATATGACTTTGGGTCCCTTCAGAATATTTTTTCTATGGAACCTGTCAAATTTTTTCCTAGAGGAAAAATAGTGTCCAGGTGCCTTCGGAATTATTTCCCTATCGGATTTTTTTTTATAGAACAAGGGTCTTCAGGGTCTTTAAGTTTTTTTTATTTTTTTGTTTAAGTCCTTAGGGGGCTTTGGAATTTCCTCCATTGGAAAAGAATCCTCAAGGGCCATCGATGTTTTCTCTAGAAAAAGTAGTCCTTTACAATCCTTAGGTACTCTTAGGGACATTTCGAAGTTCCTGTTATTTGTAAGGCTATTTATTTTCGTGTATTGCCTAGCAATTAACTATTTTTTTCAATACTTTTAATCTTGATAAGAACATTATTAATTTCTCATATTCTATTTAAGCATTTTTATTGCGGATTCGATGCGGTGGAGGTGGTGATGATGAGGCACCCGTTTTGTCCATTGAATGTTGGATTTGTCATAGCGACATTTACGTTAACCGATTTTGTTGTTGCTACTGTTGTTAAATCGTGATTATGACAAACAGTTTAAATAATACATGTATTAAATGGTGTGCTGCTGCACAGTGGGTCTAAGGATGCAAATTTTGAAAATTAAAAAAAAAAATATATCGGATCAGGATGGACGGGAAAAAGGTAAAATATTCAATGGCGGAGGTCAAATATAAATGGTAAAAAAATACATATTCGACCAAAGTCAATTTATGCCTCAAAATAATCAGGACCTCTTATCAATCGCAGTCATACCATTGTTGACGGTACTTGCCCATTTCAAAAATTTGAAACGGTTCCTCCTATATAAATATCCTCGGAATACCTTGGATATTCGTAATATTTTCCAAATTATTTCCAGGAAATTTTATATCGCCCACTGTGTTGACTGACTGACATTCACAGTCATAAATGAAGATTGCATTGCGCCACATGCATTGTCAGGCAGTCAGTCCGTCCGACACTATGCAAAGCCATACGTGCATTTTTCATGGAAACAAATTCAAGTGGGGGAGTTTTTTTGTTTCGATTTTTTTTTTTTCATTCAATGCATTTTTAAGTCCGATCGAACGCTGTTTATAGTAGAACAGCATTGCAAAACAAAAAGAACCCCCAACCCCTTTCTCCACCATAACGAATAGTTGTCTAATATTTTGTACACCTTGTTTAAAGTTTCGTACATCCAATGGCTGCCTTGTGGCGTTCGGTGATTTTTTTTTTTTTTTTGAAGCGAATTTATTTCATTGCTACGGCAATAGCCGTAGCTTGCGGCAACGTGAGCTACCAAAATCGGTCATAATGCGGCCAAGGATGAAATTTGTAAAATATATATAAATTATTTAAACAAACAAAAAAAATACACAACAACAAAAATAACTAGCTAATACTAATAATACCAAATTCTTAATACGAAGTCCTCAGGCTACTGATGAATTTTATCTGTAGAAAAGAGAGAGACCTCAGGGGACCTGAGGAATTTTTTTCTATAGAAAAATGAGACCTCAGGGAACCTGAGGACTTATTTTCTATAGAAAAAAGACATCTCAGGAGACCTGAGGAATTATTTTCTATAGAAAAAAGAGACCTCAGGGGACATGAGGAATTTTTTTCTATAGAAAAAAAGACCTCAGGGGACCTGAGGAATTTTTTTCTATAGAAAAAAAGAGTCCTCAGGGGATCTGAGGAATCAGGGAACCTGAGGACTGATTTTCTATAGAAAAAGAAACCTCAGGAGACCTGAGGACTTATTATCTATAGAAAAAAGAGACCTCAGGGGACCTAAGGAAATTTTATCTATAGAAAAAAGAGACCTCAGGGGACCTGAGGAATATTTTTCTATAGAAAAAAGAGACCTCAGGGGACATGAGGAATTTTTTTCTATAGAAAAAAAGAGTCCTCAGGGGACCTGAAGAATTATTTTCTATAGAAAAAAAGAGTCCCCAGGGGACCTGAAGAATTTTTTTCTATAGAAAAAAAGAGTCCCCATGGGACCTGATGAATTTTTTTCTATAGAAAAAAAGAGTCCCCAGGGGACCTGCGGAATTTTTTTTCTATAGCAAAAAAGAGTCCCCAGGGGACCTGAGGATTTTTTTTCTATAAAAAAAAAAGAGTCCTCAGGGGACCTGAGGAATTTTTTTCTATAGAGAAAAGAGACCTCAGGGGACCTGAGGAATTTTTTTCAATAGAGAAAAGAGACCTCAGGGGTCCTGAGGAATTGTTTTCTATAGAAAAAAAGAGTCCTCAGGGGACCTGAGGAATTTTTTTCTATAGAAAAAAGAGTCCTCAGGGGACCTGAGGAATTTTTTTCTATAGAAAAAAAGAGTCCTCAGGGGACCTGAGGAATTTTTTTCTATAGAAAAAAAGAGTCCTCAGGGGACCTGAGGAATTTTTTTCTATAGAAAAAAAGAGTCCTCAGGGGACCTGAGGAACTTTTTTCTATTGAAAAAAAAGAGTCCTCAGGGGACCTGAGGAATTTTTTTCTATAGAAAAAAAGAGTCCTGAGGGGACCTGAGGAATTTTTTTCTGTAGAAAAAAGAATCCTCATTGTACTGAGGATTTTTTTTTCTATAAAAAAAAGAATCCTCAGTGTACTGAGGAATTTTTTTCTATAGAAAAAAGAATCCTCAGTGTACTGAGGAATTTTTTTCTATAGAAAAAAGAATCCTCAGTGTACTGAGGAATTTTTTTCTATAGAAAAAAGACACCTCAGGTGGGCATGAGGAATTTTTTTCTATAGAAAAATACACCTCAGGTTGGCCTGAGGAATTTTTTTCTCTAGAAAAAATACACCTCAGGTTGGCCTGAGGAATTTTTTTCTCTAGAAAAAATACACCTCAGGTGGGCCTGAGGATTTTTTTTCTATAGAAAAAAGACACCTCAGGTGGGCCTGAGGAAGTCTTTTCTACATATTAGAATAAATCATTATTAGTTAGTAATAAATATGACGTGTTATGACGTTGTGTGTTGCCTATAAATGACCAAAACACCAATGAAAGGTCAAACTGTCACACATTTTCATCAGCCTCTTTGAGTGTGTCCTCCTCCTCTTCCCCCCCTTCACAGTGGCAAATTATGAAGGCAATTAATTTGCAATGCAATTTGTCGTTGTTGTAGCTTTTGCTGCCATTGGCAAATACAAAAGTTCAAGCCGAGTGAACAAATAATAATCGTTCCACTGGACTCCTAACCTAACGACCCAACTGAGGCGGCCCCACCCTGCCCATGTTGCAACAGCCCACAGATGCATGGCCAAATGTGACGCAAGTTTGAAACAATGATAACAGCAAATAATGTTCGGCTATGCTGCAACATAAGACCCCCTAAGCAATTGTTGGGCCGAGAGACAGAGATACACAATGGATTCGGTGTGGAACAAAAAACAATTGTTTAAAATCTATACAAAATATCCCGAAAAATAGTTTGTGGTTTCACAAAACCCAATGAGAGATAACCACAAAATATTTCCCCCACCTCAAAATACCAACTTTCAAAAGTTTCAAAACTTTATATTCGGAATGGAGAGGGAGAGAACAAAATGCTGGTGTTAGTAGCTTGAGGGAGCCGTTGTGTGGAAAATCTATTCTATTTGGGTGATTAGTTTTTATTTTGTTGTTGGTGTTTGAAAAGTGTGGCAAATAATAAATTGAAAAATGGAAAAACCGAACAATGGCCCACCACAGAAAAAAATTACCGACCCCCAGACACCCATCGACACAAATCACATAAATTGCTATTTAAACAATAATAAAGTCGATTTAATTTGTGGTTGTTAGCAACAACAACAGCAACAAATTAAAAGTTTTATTGGTCAACGCCAGGCTGCCGGGCAAGCAGCAACGCCTGCCACTGCATAATTTTGACTCGACAATAATTCTGGCTATGAGGCACAGCCTGCCTACTTTTGGGTTTAACCACAACCGGATAATTGAATACGGTTTTGTGTTTATAATTGGGTTTTAGAATAAAAATGAAGTAGAATGGATAATCAATTAACATCATTCATGCCACAAAAGTTGGACGAAAAAGGTTTTTTTTCAATAGAAAATGAATCATCAGGACCCCCGAGCGACACTTTTTTTTATAGAAAAATTCGTCAAAATTCCAAAGAATCTTGAAGTCAATTTTTTCCAATGTGTCGCACCCTTTATTCTTTAAAAAATCTGACAGGTCACAGCGGAAACTTTTTCTATATAAAAATGCTGACAGGTTCCTGAAGACCTTTTTATATCCGACATGTCCCTAAACTATTTTTTTCTATAAAAATATCCGAAAAATCCATTCAGAAGGAAGGAAGAAAATTGCGTCAGGCCCCTGATCGACTGAAGGTCCCTGATGACACTTTATAAAAGAAAAATAATTCCGAAGGTCTAAGAAGACAGTCTTTTCTATAGAAAAAATGCCTCAAGTCCCTGAGGACACTTTTTTCTATAGAAAAAATTCCTCAGTACTCTGAGGACACTTTTTTCTATAGAAAAAAAATCCTCAATACTCTGAAGACTCTTTTCTATTGAAAAAAAAAAATCCTCAGTACACTGAGGATTCTTTTTTCTATAGAAAAAAAATTCCTCAGTACACTGAGGATTCTTTTTTCTATAGAAAAAACAATCCTCAGTTTACTGAGGATTTTTTTCTATAGAAAAAATTGTCCTCAGCTTACTGAGGAATTTTTTTCTATAGAAAAAAAATCCTCAGCTGTACTGAGGAATTGCTGTTTTTTTTATAGAAAAATAAATCCTCAGTGTACTGAGGAATTTTTTTTTATAGAAAAAAGAATCCTCAGTGTACTGAGGAATTTTTTTCTATAGAAAAAAGAATCCTCAAGAGTCTTTTTCTATAGAAAAAAGAATCCTCAGTGTACTGAGGAATTTTTTTTCTATAGAAAAAAGAATCCTCAGTGTACTGAGGAATTTTTTTTCTATAGAAAAAAGAATCCTCAGTGTACTGAGGATTTTTTTTTTCAATAGAAAAGAGTCTTCAGAGTATTGAGGATTTTTTTTCTATAGAAAAAAGTGTCCTCAGAGTACTGAGGAATTTTTTCTATAGAAAAAAGTGTCCTCAGGGACTTGAGGCATTTTTTCTATAGAAAAGACTGTCTTCTTAGACCTTCGGAATTATTTTTCTTTTATAAAGTGTCATCAGGGACCTTCAGTCGATCAGGGGCCTGACGCAATTTTCTTCCTTCCTTCTGAATGGATTTTTCGGATATTTTTATAGAAAAAAATAGTTTAGGGACATGTCGGATATAAAAAAGGTCTTCTTTTTTCTATAGAAAAAAATTCCTCAGTACACTGAGGATTCTTTTTTCTATAGAAAAAAATTCCTCAGTACACTGAGGATTCTTTTTTCTATAAAAAAATCCTCTGTAATTCCTATAGGAAAAAAATTCCTCAGTACACTGAGTAATCTTTTCTCCATAGAAAAAATTCCTAAGTATGCTGAGGATTCTTTTTTTTTCCTCAGTCCACTGAGGACTCTTTTTTCTATAGAAAAAAATTCCTCAGTACACTGAGGACTCTTTTTCAATAGAAAAAAATTCCTCAGTACACTGAGGATTTTTTTTTTCTATAGAAAAAAATTCCTCAGTACACTGAGGATTCTTTTTTCTATAGAAAAAAATTCCTCAGGTCCCCTGAGGACTCTTTTTTTCTATAGAAAAAAATTCCTCAGGTCCCCTGAGGTCTGTTTTTCTATAGATTTCTATAGAAAAAATTCCTCAGGTCCCCTGAGGTCTGTTTCTCTATAGAAAAAAATTCCTCAGGTCCCCTGAGGACTCTTTTTTTTATAGAAAAAAATTCCTCAGGTCCCCTGGGGACTCTTTTTTGCTATAGAAAAAAAATTCCTCAGGTCCCCTGGGGACTCTTTTTTTCTATAGAAAAAAATTCCTCAGGTCCCATGGGGACTCTTTTTTTCTATAGAAAAAAATTCCTCAGTACACTGAGGATTCTTTTTTTTATAGAAAAAAAAAATTCTCAGTACAATGAGGATTCTTTTTTCTATAGAAAAAACTCCTTAGAGTCCTAGAAAAAAAATTCATCAGTAC